>NC_057802.1:148118804-148347214 GCF_018294505.1 Triticum aestivum
CGGGCGTCGGGGCTCCGGCGGCGTCGGGACGGGGCGGGGTGAGGTGAGGGCGGCGGCGGGATGGGGAGTATATATGAGGGGGGGTGCTTCCTTGGGGGAGGGGCAAGGGGCGGCGGCGATGAGCGGGACTCGGGCGGCGGCGGTCTCCAGGTCGGGGACGGCTCGGGCAGCGGGCTGGGCCGCGCGGCTGGGCTTCGGCCCAGTCGGCGCTCGCGCGTTTTTTTAAATAATTTCGCCGAACCAAAAAAATCGTAGAAAAATAAATAAAAATCAAAAAATGCCAAAACAAATTTTCACCGTCTAATTAAAATAATTAGAACGAGATGAACATTTTCTTGGCCCAAAAATGCAGCTTTGAAAACGTGCAATTTTTCTAATGCAATTAAAATTGCAAATAAAATCCGAATAAAATCAAATATTTGATTTTTATATTTTTCCTCCAATATTTCAATTATTTTGGAGAAGTCATGTTTTCTCCTCTCATTTATTTTAATATGAAATATTTTTCGGAGAGAAAAATAATTAAAACCAAAAATCCTCGTTTCATCATTTGATAAAAATCAAATATGAAAACTGCGAAAAATCCCCAACTCTCTCCGAGGGTCCTTGAGTTGCTTAGGATTTTCGAGGATTTCGCCAAAATGCAATAAAATATGCTATGCAATGATGATCTAATGTATAACATTCCAAATTGAAAATTTGGGATGTTACAAACCTACCTCCTTAAGATGAATCTCGCCCTCGAGATTCGGGTTGGCTAGAAAATAGGTGAGAGTGGTTCTTCCGTAGATCTTCCTCTCGCTCCCAGGTGGCTTCGTCCTCGGTATGGTGACTCTACTGAACTTTGCAAAACTTGATAACCTTGCTGCGGATGACTCGGCTGGCATACTCAAGAATCTTAACTGGTTTCTCCTCATAGGTCAAGTCACTATCCAGCTGAATCGCTTCCAATGGCACCGTATCTCTCAGTGGTATCTCAGACATCCCTGCGTGGCACTTCTTCAACTAGGAAACGTGAAATACATCATGAACTCCTGACAATACTTCAGGCAATTCCAGTTTGTAAGCAACTTCTCCCATACGCTCCAAAATTTTGTATGGTCCTACAAAACGTGGTGCTAACTTTCCTTTAACTCCAAAGCGCTTAACTCCTCGAAGTGGTGATACTCGTAGGTAAACTCTATCTCCGACTTCGTGAACTGTCTCCTTGCATTTAGAATCCGCATAACTCTTCTGCCTGGACTGGGCTACCTTGAGCCTATCGCGAATCAATTTCACCTTCTGCTCTGATTCCTTAATCAAGTCTGGTCCAAACAACTGGCGGTCTCCAACTTCGTTCCACAACAAGGGTGTTCTACACCTCCTTCCATACAAAGCTTCGATAGGGGCCATCTTCAAACTGGATTGATAACTGTTGTTGTAAGAAAACTCTGCATACGGCAAATTGTCGTCCCAACTAGATCCATAATCTAGCGCACAAGCTCTTAGCATATCTTCCAAAATCTGATTGACTCTCTCGGTCTGTCCGTCTGTCTGTGGGTGAAAGGCTGTACTGAACTCTAGCCTGGTACCCAAAGTTTCATGTAACTGATTCCAAAACTTTGAAGTAAACTGGGTTCCTCTATCTGATACAATGGTCCTCGGAACTCCATGCAGACATACGATCCTGGTCATGTATATCTTTGCCAACTTAGCACTGGTGTAAGTGGTCTTCACTGGGATGAAATGAACTACTTTCGTCAAAGGATCGACTACAACCCATATCGAGTCATAGCCTGAACGAGTCCTGGGCAATCCCGTGATAAAATCCATGCCTAGTTTATCCCATTTCCATTCGGGTATCGGCAATGGCTGTAGCAATCCCGCTGGCTTCTGATGCTCTGCCTTCACTCTCTGACATAGATCACAAACTGCTACATACTCTGCAATATCCTTCTTCATTCCGGTCCACTAGAAAGTATCCTTCAAATCCAAATACATCTTGGTATTTCCTGGGTGAACTGAATACGGTGAATCATGGGCCTCTTGCAAGATCAACTTCCTGATCTCCGGATCATTGGGCACATAAACGCGGTCCTCAAACCATAAGGTATCGTGCTCATCCTCACGAAATCCTTTGGCTTTTCCTTTACTCATCCTTTTCTTTATCTCATCAATTTCCTTGTCTGTCTTCTGAGCTTCCTTGATCTTTTCCATCAGGGTAGACTGAATCTCCAACGTTGCTAAATAGCCTCTTGGAACTATCTCCAAACATAGCCCGCGAAGATCCTCGGCTAATAATTTCGGTAACTCTCCGGTCATGAGGGTGTTAACATGGCTCTTGCGGCTCAACGCATCTGCTACTACGTTAGCCTTCCCTGGGTGATAATGCAATCTCATATCATAATCCTTAATGAGCTCCAACCATCTCCTTTTCCTGAGATTCAACTCCTTTTGTGTGAAAATGTACTTCAAACTCTTGTGATCCGTGTACACCTCACAGTGATTTCCGATGAGAAACTCCATGTCTTCAACGCATGTACTACGGCTGCTAACTCCAAATCATGGGTGGCATAATTCTTTTCATGGGGTTTAAGTTGTCGTGAAGCATATGAAACAACTCTTCCCTCCTGCATTAGCACTCCTCCAAGTCCTCGACGTGAAGCGTCGCAATATACTTCATAATCCTTGCGTTGATCTGGCAGAATCAGCACTGGTGATGTAACCAAACGTTTCTTCAACTCTTGGAAACTAGCTTCACATTCCTCAGTCCAATTGAATTTGATGTCCTTCTTTAACAGCTCTGTCATGGGCTTAGCAATCCTCGAGAAATTCTCAATGAACCTCCGGTAGTATCCTGCAAGTCCAAGAAAACTCCGGATTTCTCCAACTGATGCGGGTGATTCCCAGTTTGTCACGGTGTCGACTTTGGTGGGGTCTACTACTATTCCTTCTCTGGATATAACATGTCCGAGGAATCCAACTTCCTTCAACCAAAACTCACATTTGCTGAACTTGGCGTATAACTGATGTTCTCTGAGCTTCTCAAGTACCAAACGCAAGTGTTCCTTATGCTCCTCTTCATTCTTGGAGTAGACTAAAATGTCATCAATGAACACTACGACGAACTTATCCAAAAACTCCATAAACACTTTGTTCATCAGGTTCATGAAATAGGCAGGTGCGTTAGTCAGACCAAATGACATAACGGTATACTCATATAGCCCATACCTGGTGGTAAAAGCCGTCTTAGGTATATCCTGCTCTTGAATCTTTAACTGATGGTATCCTGATCGTAGATCGATCTTGGAAAATACCTTAGCTCCTTGTAGTCGGTCAAACAAATCATTGATCATCGGCAGTGGGTACTTATTTTTGATGGTCACTTCATTCAATCCTCGATAATCAACAACCATCCTCAACGATCCATCTTTCTTCTCCACTAGAAGTACAGGTGATCCCCAAGGTGAAGAACTTGGGCAAATATAGCCTTTATCCAGTAACTCCTTAATCTGCTTCTTAATTTCTTCCAAATCCTTAGCGGGCATCCTGTACGGTCTCTTAGATATCGGCCCTGTGCTTGGCAAAAGTTCAATCAAAAACTCTATGTCTCTATCTAGTGGCATGCCTGGCAACTCTTCTGGAAATACATCCGGGTAATCCTTCACCACTAGTACTTCTTCTTGTACAACTCCTGATAAGGAAGTTACTTGAGTCCTCTTCGGCACATGCCGGGATACATACTTAATCCTTCTCCCTTCTGGGGTGGTAAGCAAAATCGTCTTACTGGCGCAATCGATGTTTCCCCCATACATCGATAACCAATCCATGCCTAATATCACATCCAATCCTTCCGACTCCAAAACTATTAGGTCTGAGGGGAAAACATGCCTACCTATGGCCAATGGCATCTGAAAACATCCTTGACTTGCCATATACTCTGCTCCTGGCGAGGTTACTAACATAGGTGTTCTGAGAACTTTGGTGGGCAACTTAAACTTATCCACAAATCCCCTTGATATGTATGAATGCGATGCACCAGTATCAAAAAGAACGAGTGCAGTAAATGACTTAACCAAAAACTTACCTATTACTGCATCTGGCTGAGCTTCAACCTCCTCCACGCTAACGTGGTTCACATGTCCTTTATTGAAAGGGTTCGGCTTCTTCCCAGAGCTTCCATTGCCATTTCCATTCTGGGCTTCAGGACATTCATTGGCATAATGTCCAGTCTTCTGGCACTTAAAGCAAGTGACTTGGCTCAGGTCTCTCTTAGCTGGGGTTGAAGGGTTGGTACGGTTTTGGCCGTTGCTTCCTCCATTCCCATTACCATTCTTGGGGCCATTATGGTTGTGCAAACTACCTCCTCCATGGGTATGCTGAAACTGTCCTCCCGATTTCGGGGTAAAACGTGGCTTCTGCTGAGCTCCAGAATTGTACTTCCCTTGTCCATACTTCCTCTTACGGTTTTCAATCTGCTGTTGCTTCCCTTCAATCATGAGAGCTCTATCTACCAACTCCTGGTAGTTGTTGAAGGTTGCTACCATCAACTGCATGCTCAGCTCATCATTCAGTCCTTCCAGAAACTTCTCCTGCTTGGCTGCATCTGTAGCAACGTCATCTGGAGCATAACGTGCTAACTTACTAAAGTCCTCCACATACTGGCCTACGGTGTGTCCTCCTTGGCGTAGGTTGCAAAACTCACGCTTCTTCATGGCCATAGCTCCTGCTGAAACATGGGCCGTACGGAAAGCTTGCTGAAACTGGTCCCATGTGACAGTGTCAATAGGGTGTGTGGCTGTGTAATTCTCCCACCATGATGCTGCGGGTCCATCAAGCTGATGTTCGGCAAATCGCACTCTCTCCGCATCTGTGCATCCTGCACTGGTCAACTCCCTTCCAACTTTGCGGAGCCAATCATCTGCAACAATCGGCTCGGTGCTGCTGGAAAACACCGGCGGATTTAGCCTCAAGAAACGGGCTAAGTGATCAACAGGTGGTGGTGGGTCGTTGTTGTTGTTGCCTTGGTTCTGTACTAATACTTGCATCAGGGCATTCTGTTGTTGAATCAACTGAGTGATCTCCAGTGGGAAAACAAATCCGGTGTCGCGTCTCGGAGGCATCTGATAGGTTTAGAAAAGATGAGAATTTAGAATAGAATGAGGTCTAGAGGGAAAACACTACCCATATGCACATGAGACAAACACAAACAATATCACTCAATCAAACAAGGCATACAATCGATCTAACTATCGTTAAAAAGTGCTCGGACTATACTATATACATGGGGGAAATACTACTACTGATTATGGGGGTCTACTAGAAATTTTGATCGGTCGAAGACTCCATGATATCTGCTCCAGCTTCATCAACAAAATCTTCTTCACTAGGGTCCGAGTCGGTGTCGTCGATGATGATGTAGTTATCCGGGCAAGTAGAATCGTCATCTCCTCCTCCTGGTGCTGGGTCTCCCATGAATACTCCGATCTTCTGTGTCAGGTCGCCGTTCTTCCTCACTAGTGCGACGATTTCCTCCATATAATCCTCGCGTGTAGCCTTGAGTTCTTCCTCCAACTCCGTGATCTTGGTCAATGCTTTCTTCAGATCTATCATGTCTGCGCACATCTGGTTCTCCTGGCGACGAATGTGCTGGTTTTGCTCCTGGATGAAAGATGCAATTGATCCATCCTTCTTGGTGCTGGTCATCTCCCATTGCTCATCTCGGCGTCCACAAATCTGATAAATAGTATCCTTAAGATCCCTGTGGTAGACTTCTCCAATGCGTCCCATAGAGACGTGGGCTGCCGTGCTCTTCCCTAAACTCCAGGTTGGTGCATCAAAGGAAAACTCTATAGGCTCAGTGACTGGCGTAAACGTCCTTCCTGGAATTTGAACTTGAATCTTCCAGCGCTCCTCTTCTGGTAGTGTGGCTTTGTAAGTCCCGGTGAAGCTTGGTATTCCGATGTTCAGGTACTTAGTGACTTCCTTCAAGTGTCGTCCAAAAGGTGTATCTTCATCCGGTTGCATGAACTTGTTCCTTGCATCCACCATTCCTAAAAGAGTAGAAAGTGGAGAGGAGTCAGAAATGAGAAGAGAGTAGTGTTCTAGGGTTTAAGCTTAGTGGTCGTGTCCTACAGTCAGCGTGTGCTCTGATACCACCTTTGTAGCGACCAGACCTCAAATAGTCTGATCTACCGTGCACCAGTGTCATCCCTGGATCAGTAATGCTGACACGCACAGTACTTGGAGGATTTATAACAGAGTAGAAATCACATACTTATTACATTGAGTATCTCAAGAGAGAAATAAGTATGACAAATATGGCTTAAGGCCATCTAAAAACGATAACATCGGAAGACTTGGAAGATAAGTGAGTCCATCAACTCCAACGGCATCACTGAGTATAAGACCAAGACCTAAGGCACCTTACTCGTCGTCTGAAAAGTCTGCAACATAAAACGTTGCAGCCCGAAAATGGGTCAGCACATGGAATATGCTGGCAATGTAACACATCGAGAGTAATGAACATAATAATGCTATACTACATGCATATATGGCTGGTAGAAGGCTCTATGGTTACAGTTTTGCGAAAAGCCAATTTTTCCCTACTGCAAAGGAATAAATTTTATTTAACTATCATGGTGGTTGTTAAACATTGGTTGACAGCATTCTCAATCCCAATTAAGTATCATCATTAACCCAACAAAATTAATTAAAGTAACATGATGAGATTCACATGATAATCCAGATACTAGATACTCAAGATGTCCATAACCGGGGACACGGCTAACCATGATTAGTTTATACACTCTGCAGAGGTTTGTGCACTTTTCCCCACAAGACTCGATCGCCTCCGCTTGATTCTCGCACTACATGATGTTTGAGAAACGGATGACCGAGACACAGTCTTTCAGAAGTGTTTGCACCTTACGAATGGGTAGACCGTTACACCTACTTTCCCCTACATCTGCTAGTCTACCACTGTAAGAGTTCACACAACTTAGTCAACTATGCTAGAGCCCATAATAGCTTGTGGCTGCACACGGAAGTTTCTATCACGAATAATCTCATGATCCCTTTGAACCTGGGTGGCGGTCCAAAAGAAAAACAGGCAATCCTGGAATACCCAGGTACCTCAATCCACCCAGATGTGAGTTTGAGTTGCCACCTTAAGGTTAACCATTAATTAACAATCTCACATCTGTCATGGTAACACTCAAACCCAATCCACGTCTACTAGCATAGCATAGCAATATGAGCGAACGTAGAAGTAACTCCCAAGGGTTTGATTATAAACAGGTGATAGGTACTACCTCAACTACTTCCCAATTCCCACAGTTTAATTAGATCCTAACCATGCAATGTTTGTGGGTTGATCTAATGCAATAAAACCGGGTAGTAAAAGAGGTATGATCAAAGTGTTACTTGCCTTGCTGATGATCCGTGAAACCTAGAGATTCGAAGTAGCAAGCGGCGCACTCCGGGTACTCTATCGCAAACAAACAAGCATACAATAAGAAATCATCTAATGCACAGGTAAAACTCAAATAAAGATCCAACCAGAAAGTTCAACTTAAGAACTCCGGTTTGCAAAAAGAATCAAATCAAACGAAGCAACGAAAGTCAAACGGCGAAAGAAACAAGCTTCGTTTACTAATCTGGATCTAGGTCAAATTTTACAGTAGCAAAAACTTGTTTGAGTTGGTTAAACGGAAAGAGAATTTAGAGACGAAACTCTAGGCGCTTGAATCGCCTAATTCCGATAAACAAGCTAAAAGATATACCAGAACGAAAATCTGATCAGAAATCGCGATCTGGAATAATCGGGGAAAATCCGACGAAAAAGAAACTGACGAACAGTTAAATGAACGGACGTTCGTTAACTGCGACTTACCGGCGAACACGTTCGTTAAAACGAACGGATCGGTCAACGTTCACTAACTAACTAAACCAAAAAAATAAACCGATCTATTTAAAAAAATAAATCTAGGGTTTCGAAAAGAAAAAAAACCGAACGGTTTAAAAAAAAAGGCACGGCGGCGCCGGCTCGGCTATACCTCCGGCGAGGTATTCCGGCGGGCGGGACGGGGCTCCGGCGGGGTCTTCGGGTGCGGCGGGGTGCGGGGAGGCGACGGGAGGCGGCGGGGTCGACGAAGGGGCGACGGGCGGCGGCGTACGGCGCTCCGGGCGGCGGCTTCGGGCGTCGGGGCTCCGGCGGCTTTGGGCTCCGGCGGCGTCGGGACGGGGCGGGGTGAGGTGAGGGCGGCGGCGGGGTGGGGAGTATATATGAGGGGGGGTGCTGCCTTGGAGGAGGGGCAAGGGGCGGCGGCGACGAGCGGGACTCAGGCGGCGGCGGTCTCCAGGTCGGGGACGGCTCGGGCGGCGGGCTGGGCCGCGCGGCTGGGCTTCGGCCCAGTTGGCGCTCGCGCGTTTTTTTAAATAATTTCGCCGAACCAAAAAAATTGTAGAAAAAAAATCTAAAAATGCCAAAATAAATTTTCACCGTCTAATTAAAATAATTAGAACGAGATGAACATTTTCTTGGCCCAAAAATGCAGTTTTGAAAACGTGCAATTTTTCTAATGCAATTAAAATTGCAAATAAAATCCGAATAAAATCAAATATTTGATTTTAATATTTTTCCTCCAATATTTCAATTATTTTGGATAAGTCATGTTTTCTCCTCTCATTTATTTTAATACGAAATATTTTTCGGAGAGAAAAATAATTAAAACCAAAAATCCTCGTTTCATCATTTGATAAAAATCAAATATGAAAACCGCGAAAAATCCCCAACTCTTTCCGAGGGTCCTTCAGTTGCTTAGGATTTTCGAGGATTTTGCTAAAATGCAATAAAATATGCTATGCAATGATGATCTAATGTATAACATTCCAAATTGAAAATTTGGGATGTTACACCTTTATAGCCACCCAGTTACGTTGTGACGTTTGGTACACCCAAAGCATTCCTACGGTATCCGGGAGTTGCACAATCTCATGGTCTAAGGAAATGATACTTGACATTAGAGAATCTTCTAGCAAACGAACTACACGATCTTGTGCTATGCTTAGGATTGGGTCTTGTCCATCACATCATTCTCCTAATGATGTGATCCTGTTATCAATGACATCTAATGTCCATGGTCAGGAAACCATAACCATCTATTGATCAACGAGCTAGTCAACTAGAGGCTCACTAGGGAC
This sequence comes from Triticum aestivum, assembly GCF_018294505.1. Taxonomy (NCBI): domain Eukaryota; kingdom Viridiplantae; phylum Streptophyta; class Magnoliopsida; order Poales; family Poaceae; genus Triticum; species Triticum aestivum. The sequence continues at coordinate 148,127,988 of NC_057802.1, forward strand.
ATGTTGTGGTCTATGTATTCACACATGTATTACGGTTTCCAGTTAATACAGTTATAGCATGAACAATAGACAATTATCATGAACAAGGAAATACAATAATAACCATTTTATTATTGCCTCTAGGGCATATTTCCAACATCGAGTTCATACCAGCACTACAAGAAATATGTCAACTTGTGACCCTCACTATTGGCCGCTGAAAGGTCATAGTTTTTCATTTGCGACCTTTTTTTGACCAAGAACAGAAGGTCAAAAGCTGGCAGTCGTAAACTGAAATTAACGACCTTCTGTAAAAGGTCATTGGTTCTTCGACCAAAATTTTGGTCACTAGAAGCCTCCCCAGACCACGTAGGATCCAGCGTGGCAAGCTGACGTGGATAAGAATCAGCCCGGTCCAGTTCGGTGTTTTACATGGGCCGAGCCCAACAATTCGGACATTTTTATATATTTGTTTCTTGATTAATTTTGGTCAGCTATATGGGCCAGCCCAACATTTTAGCCTTTTATTTTTGGGCCGTGGCCTTTTTAGTCCGTTGATTTTCTAGTTTCAGCCATTATATATTGGGGTACCACTAGTAAGCAAAGCCCCACATGTCATGCTTATCTCAAAATTTGTCCCACACGTCAGAAATTTCGGAATTTGTGAAACAACCATTATAACTTGGACCCTCTTGTCAGGTTTCCATTTCACGGGTATTCAAATCACATACACAATCATTATTTTGAACAGACCATGAGCAAATGAAATTGTCCAAAACAACTACATTAGTCTATTACAATTGTTACAGTATACTACAAACCAGATTTGCCTACAATTACAACACATAATATGCTACTCTTTGTTGATATGCTTCACAGCTTCGGCCTTGGATTCGCACTTCACCTGTGCAAAGAATAAGAATGAAAATATAAGAATAAGAATGTGTACAGAACATCAAACAATAGCCAATGAGGGATCCAATAACTTATAAGCAAGAATTAATAGCAAATGCCATGTAGATAGATAGTATGACTAACACTAACCAGTATGTGTTCATGGAGTGACAAATGTTCTCACTAGCTAGGATTTTTCTCGGTATATAGTATACTGACATGTGCAACTCTAACTAAATCTAATAAAAAGAATTGTAAGAATGAGTTCATTCAGAATCCAGGCATGTCAAATTTTAAGCACCAGCAGAACAGATCTAATAAACCAGACCATAATCAGCATGCATCAGGATTTATGGTTCTAGCAAAACAGTAAGGATATGGAGATACACGCATCAAGCATACCAGCTACTACAATAAGAGGTCCAGATGCTCCAGGAACTATAGGGAGAATGCACCCCGGCAATCGTGTAGTAGCTAGGGATTGAGGAGGATGAGCTTGCTCCCATTGTACCTGGATGGTAGACAAGAAAACAAGTTATGGCAGCAGAAGCATCATGCTGTATCCATTGTACCAGGGTCATATTTAGGTACACAATTAGCTAATATTTTGATAAAAAGTACTCAGTAGCTACAATGTATAGGTTACACGTATGAACGAAAGATTCAGCAAAAGCATGTTGATAAAATAGTGAAAACAATGGTATCCAGTATACCGCCATGCATGAGCACTTATTAATATTTATATTCATCATCACAACAACCTATAACCACCTATGCTCATTGTTACAAATCTATGCATAGTTACAAAAAATAAACCTATGTATTTGAAACCAGAATAGATTTCTCACTCAAATCTGAATTCATTGGTTTCTCCTCCAAACTATTGAAATCTCAGGCCTCTAATTCGCTAGTTTCTTGGGCAACAAACATCATTGCAAATTTGCAATGCAACATAGATAAACCAAATGTAACATCAGAAACAACAAGGTAGAATCATCTAGACCACATGTTTACCAGCAAAAAAAATCTAGAACACATGTTCAACCGAAATGCACTACTCCATTCTCGTAATATTAACATAGAGGAACTGCGTCTATTAGACACAAGGACCAAGCATCCACACTGCACAAACAGCACGCTCGCATGCAGAGAAACAGAGCTCAGGCAGTAGCAAATAAACATTGATGGATTACCCACCGTGCATAGACCAATCAGCAACAGCAGCAACAGTAGGTAGTAGAAGTGGAAGAGGGAGGGCGCTATCGTGCACAGGGCCACGACCAGGAGTCGGGGAGGACGGGGCCGGAGTCGGTGAAGAGGCCATCATCCTCCTTGTGGTGCATGCCGTTGCCGTTGGAGTCAGCCATTTGGGGAACTCCTATAAATGAGATGGAAAACAGATTAGTCATAAGTAAACAATCACTGTTTGCATCAGTACATTGACACTTGCAAGTAATACATCATTCACTTAAAACAAGTAAGGTCAAATAGATACATGACATGACACAGGAGGCAGATGTTACCAGTCAAAGATGGCACTTGTATAGACCTTTAGAAAAACCATAGAAGTCAGTGATGCTCCAACACAACACTCATGGACTAAAATAACAAGATACAAAGATGCTGCCAGACAAAGATTGCATTTGTATAGACCTTGAAAAAACATACAAGTCAAGGATGGATATTGTTTTTACTAATATGTTATAATTGTCTACCCTGGAGTTGCAGCATCACTTCACAACATGCTACACTCTTAGGTATGTTAAGCAGCGCCTATTTATCTGAACTTAGTGTTGATAGAAAGTGTCTGCTGAATTCCATAGGGCAACATATGAAGTGAGGAGATTTATTCCTCATGACACTACAGGTAGATATCAAGAACACAAACTAATAAGTATATATGCATGCTTAGGATGGAGCATACAGAACAAGCAGAATTTTTGTTGTATTAAGAAAAGGTCAGGATTGTAGTATTATAATCCATAGTATGCACAAAATTGATCTTTTCATAGTACTACATTCATTGTTGTCATCAGCATAAAAAACTATAGTATTGAAATGCTTGGTTTTTTCAGAAACTTCGCTTGCAATAGTCAAAGTAATTGCCATGTCAAATCTGTTCAACAAAATTGATAATCTAGAAGTCCATCATCTGATGACTCGAAATACCTAGAGACAGAAAATTTAATCACCACTTTAGAGACCAGGACTCACTCATCAAGAAAACACCTTATTTATGCAGCAGATCATACATAGTCTCATGTCTGTCATTTAACCACCACAGATTGTTCATACTTGAAATTTTAAGGATACACAGCCATACTTAGATCTCCCTCTACATCACCACTAGGACTTGCATTAACTTGACCACCAGTAACTAAAAGCCATAGTAATTGGCAATATTTGCATCAAGCCAAACTTACAGAGCTAGTACTGCTTGTTGGTCTTCTCGGCGACATGCCCAGCACTTGCAGTCGCGGCATCTTGATCAGTCTCGGCGACATGCCCAACACTTGGCTCCGACACCGCTCCGACGCTGCCGACTGACGTACGAGGGCGACGACGGTCGGAACCTGCCTGGACTTGCTGGCGATCGCCTGATTTCGCTCCCCCACCCGCTGCTCCGCCTGCAGGTATATATACCAATAAAATGAGGTAAAATGAGAACCAACAGAGCACTTTCTGTATTACCAGAACAAAACTGAAATTCAAACAATAACATGGACCTTGGTATGGAAACAATTTTGCAGGTATATACCAATAAAATGAGGTGAAATGAGAACCAACGGCACAATGTATAAAAAAGGCCAGCAGGATGAAGCTATAGCCAGCTAGCTATGCACCATCGGTGTCTATACGGCCAGCTCAGAAGCATAACACGGCTAACATAAGGAGCGACACAACAGTTGTTGTGCTACCACAAAAAAATTGGGATTCAAACCTAACGTAGCCCTTGTATCAAAATAAAAACGCTAGCAGAGTGATGCTTGCTGCTTGATCCTTGTTACTACATGGCCATTCGGTGTCATCGCCCAGTCCTGAATCCTGAGTGCAAAGAGGACCCCCTGCTCTAGCGAGTGGACTAACGGAAAAGAGACGATTAAGGTTCTCATTACTGCCACACAAAACCCACAATGCTTTATTTCGGGTGGAGATGCTCTAATCATCCTTTTCCTCCTTTTACTAATGCTCTTGACCATGTACAACGCACACATTCTACCATCAAAAAGAAAATATAGCACCAACAAACATATTGCTAACCACCAAACACATATTGGACAAGAACGAACAGCAACCAAATCAAACAGATTTGCAAGCATACGACAGAACCGTATATATAGCAAGTAATGAAAGATGAGCCTATTTATTTCGAATCATCCCCTCTCAAGATCGGAATCCACTCAAATCTCAATCTGCTGCCAGCCAAGATCGGGTCGAGATTCGCAGCACGCGAGGGAGGAGCTGAGGCAGGCGGAGGGGAGGGGAGGGGTTGGATTCATACCTTGACAGATTCATACGCATGGCCAATCTGCCGACGGCCTTGGCGAGGACGTAGAAGAGGGAGCCGACGCTGCAGGCCGCCACCACCCACAGGTAGGCCGCGCCGCCCCCGCACGCCGTGTACGCGTCTGCACACACGAAAAAATAGCGATCGATTAGTGACCAGGAAGGAAATCAGATGGTGATTCGAGATCAGGAAATTGGTGCATAACACGGAGGGGGCAGGGCGGGTGCTTACAGAGGATGAGGAGGGAGCGGGCGGCGGACACGGCGGGGAGGTCGACGAGGGAGGAGCGGAAGTGGAAGCCCCTGGCCTGGGCGAGGACGCTATGTGCGGAGGCATGGTGGACGCCGGCGCGGAGGAAGTTGGAGAGGAGTGCGGGCGGGAGGAGCAGGTCGAGGAGGACGATGAGGAGCGTGAGCGGTATTTGGCTGTTGAGGTCGCTGCCGGGGTTGGGGGATAGCGATGGGGAGGGCGCCGCCGCCGAGGGGACGGGAGGCGGATGAGAGGGCCGAGCGGGGAGAGTGTGAGGGCAACGCCGGTGGACAGCGTGGGAGGGAGTGGGGTGGGGGCGGCGGCGCGTCGAGATCCAGAGGGAGGGAGTGGGGTTGGGGGCGGCGGCTTATCGAGATCCAGGAGGAAGTGCGGGGCTGAGAGGGTGAGAGCGCTAGGGTTCGCTGCACGGGGAGAGAGAGGTATCTCGCGGTGGGTGGGTGAGAGGGTGAGGTGCGACGGTAATTTATCCACGATCCGCGTGAGAGGCCCCTGGACCAATCAGAACACAGTATACACGTATGATATTTTGTCCATTTAAATTGGTCGTACTCGACTAAAAGTAAGGTGCTAAATCATGTTAGCTATTTTATTATGACCTGAAAAATTGAAAAAAAACTTCACATTGTGTCAGCAAATTTGACTATAGTTTTCAGGAATAATCACAAATTGAAATAAGACAAATATTTTTTTAAAGAGTTATGAGAAATGAGTCCTTTTAAATCATTTTTTCATTTTTCGAGTGTGCAAAATGAGTTCTTTTGTGAAGGACCTACCATATATTTGTTACAAATTTGGACCAAATTAATTTTTTAAAATGTTAGGACATATTTAATGCACAATTGACCAAATGGTTGGGTGTCAAAAGATTCGATCCACCTTTGGTCAAAAAAACAAATTTCGGCCGATTCAGCAGGAAGCGGGTAAAATTTGAACTGCAGGTGCCTTATAGTTTGCTCTTTATTTTTTCCAAAAATCATTTTTAGGTACATAAGTATCTATTTAATAAAAGAAACACAAAAAGTTTTCCAAGATTCAACCACAAGCTAGGAACGGTCATGCCTGCCGTTTTGACCGCATTTTGAAACGGGCATAAAAAATTCAAAAACAATCAAAAAATTGGTAAACCTTCGCATTGTGTCATTATATGTGGCCAAGTTCCCAGGAAAAATAACAAACTTGTAATACGGCAATTATTTTAAAAAAGTATTCTCAGAAACGAGCTATCACGTGTGGAGATCCATGGCTTTCAAGCCAAATGATCAATCTTATGGCCACATTCATGGCATAGTTTGTTCGAATTATCTCATATTGTGCACAAGGGTGCATATTGGAATGGCAAACAATGTTGCCTAAGGAAGTTTTCATTTTCTTTGGACGAAAAAACCATTTTCCATTTTTCGAGTGCCCAAAAGGAGGTTTTTTGTGAAGGACCTCCCTAATAATTGTGGCAAAATTGGACCAAATCATTTTTCTAAAATACTAGGCCATATTTAATGCACAATTGACCAAATGGTTGGGTGTAAAAAGTTTTGATCCACCTCTCGTGAAAAAGAAAATTTCCGCCGATTCAGTTGGAAGCGGGTCAAATTTAAACTGTAGCTACCTTGTAGTTTGCTCTTTATTTTTTCCAAAAATCATTTCTAGGTACATAAGTATCTATTTAATCAGAGAAACACCAAAAAAATTCCAAGATTCAACCACTAGCTAGGAACGGTCATTCCCGCCGTTTTGACCACATTTTGAAACGGGCATAAAAATTTCAAAAAAAATCAAAAAATTGGGAAACCTTCGCATTGTGTCATTATATGTGGCCAAGTTCCCAGGAAAAATAACAAACTTGTAATACGGCAATTATTTTAAAAAAGTGTTCTCAGAAATGAGCTATCACGTGTGGAGATCAATGGCTTTCAAGCCAAATGATCAATCTTATGGCCACATTCATTGCATAGTTTGTTCAAATGATCTCATATTGTGCACAAGGGTGCATATTGGAATGGCAAACACTGTTGCCTAAGGAAGTTTTCATTTTCTTTGGATGAAAAAACCATTTTCCATTTTTCGAGTGCCCAAAAGGAGGTTTTTTTGTGAAGGACCTCCAAAATAATTGTTTCAAAATTGGACCAAATAATTTTTCTAAAATACTAGGCCATATTTAATGCACAATTGACCAAATGGTTGGGTGTAAAAAGTTTTGATCCACCTCTCATGAAAAAGACAAATTTCCGCCGATTCAGCTGGAAGCGGGTCAAATTTGAACTGTAGCTGCCTTGTAGTTTGCTCTTTATTTTTTCCAAAAATCATTTCTAGGTACATAAGTATCTATTTAATCAGAGAAACACCAAAAAAATTCCAAGATTCAACCACTAGCTAGGAACGGTCATTCCCGCCGTTTTGACCGCATTTTGAAACGGGCATAAAAAATTCAAAAAAAAACAAAAACTTGGGAAACCTTCGCATTGTGTCATTATATGTGGCCAAGTTCCCAGGAAAAATAACAAACTTGTAATACGGCAATTATTTTAGAAAGTGTTCTCAGAAACGAGCTATCACGTGTGGAGATCAATGGCTTTCAAGCCAAATGATTAATCTTATGGCCACATTTATGGCATAGTTTGTTCAAATGATCTCATAATGTGCACAAGGGTGCATATTGGAATGACAAACAATGTTGCCTAAGGAAGTTTTCATTTTCTTTGGACGAAAAAACCATTTTCCATTTTTGAGTGCCCAAAAGGAGGTTTTTTTGTGAAGGACCTCCCAAATAATTGTTGCAAAATTGGACCAAATCAATTTTCTAATATACTAGGACATATTTAATTCACAATTGACAAAATGGTTGGGTGTAAAAAGTTTTGATCCACCTCTCGTGAAAAAGACAAATTTCCGCCGATTCAGGTGGAAGCGGGTCAAATTTGAACTGCAGTTGCCTCATAGTTTGCTACTTATTTTTTCCAAAAATCATTTCTAGTTACATAAGTACCTATTTAATCATAAATACATGGTTTGGTGGCGATACGTCGAGGTTTGGGCGGTGGCCGAGGGCCCCAACTCTAGAGCACGTAAACTCGCATGCCCGCAGCGTGGTCACCGCGTGACTGTGGCGTTTCCATGTGTTCTGGGCAGCCTAGGCATGTCTAGTGGGCTGGGCACTCCCCAGGTAGGTTCTAGGAAGAAAATTACAACATAAGATTCTCACGAGGAGACCGATCGATGCTCAAACATAAATTAGCAACCAAGTGTTTGATTAGCGGTACGGGAAATTTACATGGCTAATGGGCGTGAGTTTTGGCTGAGGATGATCAGTTACTAAGAAGACCGTCTTCACAAATTTTCAGCTCAAAAGGAGGAGCCTGGGTGGTACTTGATTTGCAAAGTACTACACTGGACATAAATACGAATGTTGAAGCTGGGCTCAAAATAATGAATGGATTGAGCTGGCATTTGGTGGAGGATGGTTATTTGGGAATAGGAAAGCACTGTAGAAAATGGATACTATTTGGACATGCCAAAGTGGTACTTCCTTCACAAAGTGTTGTTCTGAACAGAATAGGAAAATGAATATTGTTGAATTATTTTTGAACTAGGCAAGGAAGGTTTTTTACATATTTGACAAAGATATGACCCAAAGAATTTATGAGATTTTTTGGGAATTTTGGGAATGACAGAAATATAGGTTGCTTCACAACCTGGGGCAAAAATTGCCACATGGACATGACACATAGGCAAAACTGATGAGGTGGCACCTAGTCATAGCAACCCACCACAATTTACAAGGTTATGACCATCTATATTGGTCATGATCAGCTAGAAATAAGGCAGCGGACTAGTGCTATCTGCTTTATGACCATTTTGTGTAAGGAAATTACGACCTTTTGGACCAAAATGGTCGTTATAGTTTAGGGTTTGGAGCCCCCCGGACAGCTTTTGACCAATTGGTCTGAAATGGTCATAGATCTATGACCAATTCTTCCAGGGTCACTGACAGAAGGTCACTAGTTGACATATTTCTTGTAGTGCAGCTTCTCCCATCTCAATTAGTCCATCATATATCGTCATGATTGCCTTTCACTTGTACGACCGAACGATGTGAATAACAATAATAGTGCATGTGCATTGGACAAAGCTGGAATCTGCGAGCATTCAATAAACAGGAGAAGACAAGGCAATATGGGCTCTTGGTTAAATCAACAATAATGCATATGAGAGCCACTTCAACAATTTCATTATGGTCTTCTCCTATCGACCCCCAAAGAAAAGAAAAGAAATAAAACTATTTACATGGGAAAGCTCCCAACAAGCAAAAGAAGAACAGAAAATCTTTTTGGGTTTTCTTTTAGTTATTACTACTACAGCAGGAAAGTAAACTAGCTAAAAGCTACTACTAATTCTTTTTTAGTTTTTCTTAAGGTTTTTTAAACACACAAGAAGAACGCATAAAAAGGAAAATAAACTAGCATGGATAGTACAGTGAAAGAGTATGAGCACCGACAACTAGCATGAGTGTGTGAGCATAAATGTAATGTCGGTGAGAGATACGTACTCCCCCAAGCTTAGGCTTTTGGCCTAGGTTGGTCTATGGCCACGGCTGGCCTGACGGATATCCATAGCTGTAGCTGGGGTCGTACTGAGATGCAGGGGCTATTGCATCATGGGCTGCAGCTTGGAGGCGAGCTGCACTCGTCCTCCTTTCATACTCATTCGCCTCCTCCTTCGTTATGAAATATCTCCCCTTTGCCTGAAAGTCAAAGAGAGTAGGGGCAGGGAGAACAATATTGACAGCGTGACGCCTGTCAAAGATTAGTCGGTACTAGAGAGGTGGTTCATTCCTCTCGACAACCTGATGGTGAACCATAGCATTAAAGTCTAGATGAGTAGGAGGCAATTCAATATCATCCTCGCGTATGGTTACACCAAGAAAATTAGCTAAGCGGGTTGCATAAATTCCACCAAAGAAATCTCCATTAAATCCATTATTATGCAACCTACGTGCAACAATGGCTCCCAGATTATAATGTTTATCTCCTAACACAGCACTCCTGAGAACACTGAGGTCAGGCACACACATATGACATGCTTCATCCTTACCATTTATGCACCTACCTATGAAGAGAGCAAAATAATGTATAGCAGGAAAATGAATACTCCCTATGGTAGCTTGTGCTATATCTCTAGATTCCCCCACAGTTATACTAGCAAGAAAATCTCTAAATTCAGATTTGCGAGGTTCACTAGTACTACCCCATTGTGGAAGTTTGCAAGCAGTGGTAAAATCCTCTAAGTCCATGCTAAAAGAATTTTCATAAAGATCAAACATGATAGTTTGAGAATTGCGTGAAGATGAAAATTCAAACCTCCTCACAAAGGAACTAGTGAGATAGTGGTACTGACGACACTTTTCTGCCTCGAAGCTCACAAGATTAGCATTACGCAAATATGTGTTAAATTCTTCCTTAATTCCTGCTCGATCCATGAAGTCCTCTGAAGGCCAATCACAAGCCCGCACTGGAGCGTCCCTTGGTGGTTCATCGTCGGCATCGCACATTGCAAGCCTGGGTCCTTGCTTCCTTGAAGGACCACCTTGGTACATTTTCCTAAACATATTTCTTCCTCTGAAAAGTTTCTGAAAATTTTAGTAACTTCAAATGAAAGTGAACCAAGCTCAACAAAATTGATAGCAACTACTCCTACAAGTGCCTAGAGCCTATATCATGCATTAGAACTACTTGGAACCATATAAATTTGACATGCAAGCTCAAGAATAAGGTCACCTAAGCAGCAACAATTTGCAATGAATAAAGCACTAGAACAAAAACTAATCGGACCATTGGAGGAGTCACATACCAAGGAACAATCCCCCAAAGTAGTTTTGTGAGAGGTGCTTTGAGCAAGGAGATCGAAAATCGCAGCAAAATGAGCTAGAACTCGTGCTTGAGCTGGATGGTGATTTTTTTGAGAGGAAGAAGAAGTGTATGGGTGCAGGAATAAGTGGAGGGGAGCCACCGTGGGCCCACGAGGCAGGGGGCGCTACCTGTAGGGGTGGGCGCGCCCTGGACCCTCGTGCCCAGGTGCTTGCTCCCCTTGCTGTGTTCTCAGTGCCAGATATTCTCAAATATTCCAGAAAAAATCATATTTCAATTTCGGGGCATTTGGAGAACTTTTATTTTTGGGGTATTTTTATATTGCACGGATAATTCAGAAAACAGACATAAAATACTATTTTTGCTTTATTTATTCTAAATAACAGAAAGTAAAAGAAGGGTACAGAAGGTTGTGCTTTCTAACTTCATCCATCTCATGCTCATCAAAAGGAATCCATTAACAAGGTTGATCAGGTCTTGTTAACAAACTCATTCCGAATTGCATGAAATCGGAGAAATTTTGAATAACACTAAGTTACCTCAACGGGGATATGCACATCCCTAATAATAAGAATATCATATTTCTTTGACAGTAGGAAGAGGAAATTCAAAACCCCCAAAAATAATCGATGGAATTTTTCCAATAGAGTTTATGCTTTGAACTTGAGGTTGTTTCCTCGGAAAGTGTACCGTATGCTCATTACCATTAACATGAAAAGTGACATTGCCCTTGTTGCAATCAATAACAGCCCCTGCAGTATTCAAAAAAGGTCTTCCAAGAATAATAGACATACTATCATCCTCGGGAATATCAAGAATAACAAAGTCCTTTAAAATAGTAACATTTGCAACCACAACAGGCACATCCTCACAAATGCCGACAGGTATAGCAGTTGATTTATCAGCCATTTGCAACGATATTTCAGTAGGTGTCAACTTATTCAATTCAAGTCTACGATATAAAGAGAGAGAGGCATAACACTAACACCGGCCCCAAGATCACATAAAGCAGTTCTAACATAATTTCTTTTAATGGAGCATGGTGTAGTTGGTACCCCTGGATCTCCTAGTTTCTTTGGTATTCCACCCTTAAAAGTATAATTAGCAAGCATGATGGAAATTTCAGCTTCCGGTATCTTTCTTTTATTTGTAACAATTTTTTTCATGTACTTGGCATAAGGATTCATTTTGAGCATATCAGTCAAACGCATACGCAAAAAGATAGGTCTAATCATTTCAGCAAAGCGCTCAAAATCCTCATCATCCTTTTTCTTGGATGGTTTGGGAGGAAAAGGCATGGGTTTTTGAACCCATGGCTCCCTTTCTTTACCGTGCTTCCTAGCAACAAAGTCTCTCTTATCATAACGTTGATTCTTCGATTGTGGGTTATCAAGATCAACAACAGGTTCAGCTTCTACATCGTTATCATTGCTAGGTTGAGCATCAACATGAGCATCATCATTAACATTATCACTAGGTTCATGTTCATTACCAGATTGTGTTTCAGCATCAGAAATAGAAATATCCTTTGGATTCTCAGGTGGTTCAGCAATAGGTTCACTAGAAGCATGCAAAGTCCTATCATTTTTCTTTTTCTTCTTTTTAGAAGGACTAGGTGCATCAATATTATTTCTTTGAGAATCCTGCTCAATTCTCTTAGGATGGCCTTCCGGATACAAAGGTTCCTGAGTCATTTTACCAGTTCTAGTTGCAACTCTAATAGCATAATCATTATTCTTACTATTCAATTCATTGAGCAAATCATTTTGAGCTTTAAGTACTTGTTTTACTTGAGTGGTAACCATAGAAGCATGTTTGCTAATGAGTTTAAGTGCACCTTTAACTCTAGACATATAATCACCCAAGTGTTCAATCATATAAGCATTTTGTTTTAATTGTCTACCAAAATAAGCATTAAAATCTTCTTGCTTAACCATAAAGTTATCAAACTCATCCAAACATTGGCTAGCAAACTTAGTACGCGGGATTTCAGCTTTATCATATCTATAGAGAGAATTTACCTTTACTACCTGTGTTGGGTTATCAAGACCATGTGTTTCTTCAATAGGTGATGAATTAAGATCATATATTTCTTCAACAAGCGGTGAATTAAGACCATGTATTTCTTCAATAGGTGGTAAATTCTTAACATCTTCAGCTTTAATACCTTTTTGTTTCATAGATTTCTTTGCCTCTTGCATATCTTCAGGACTGAGAAATAGAACACCCCTCTTCTTCGGAGTTGGCTTAGGAATAGGCTCAGGAGTTGGCTTAGGAAGTGTCCAATTATTTTCATTGGTCAACATATTATTCAATAGAATTTCAGCTTCATCCGGTGTTCTTTCCCTGAAAACAGAACCAACACAACTATCCAGGTGGTCTTTGGAAGCATCGGTTAGTCCATTATAAAAGATATCCAGTATTTCATTTTTCTTAAGAGGATGATCAGGCAAAGCATTAAGTAATTGGAGAAGCCTCCCCCAAGCTTGTGGGAGACTCTCTTCTTCAATTTGCACAAAATTATATATTTCCCTTAAAGCAGCTTGTTTCTTATCAGCGGGGAAATATTTAGCAGAGAAGTAATAAATCATATCCTGGGGACTACACACACAACCAGGATCAAGAGAATTAAACCATATCTTAGCATCACCCTTTAATGAGAACGCAAATACTTTAAGGATATAATAGTAGCGAGATTTCTCATCATTAGTGAACAGGGTGGCTATATCATTTAATTTAGTAAGATGTGCCACAACGGTTTCAGATTCGTAGCCATAAAAAGGATCAGATTCAACCAAAGTAATTATATCAGGGTCAACAGAGAATTCATAATCCTTATCAGTAACAAAGATAGGTGAAGTAGCATAAGCAGGATCATATTTCAGTCTAGCATTCAGAGTTTTTTTGTTTCAGCTTAGCTAATAATTTCTTAAGATCACTTCTATCATTGCAAGCAAGAAAGTCTCTAGCAGTTTCTTCATCCATAACATAGCCCTCGGGCACAGCAGGCAATTCATATTTATTGGGAGAGTCTTCATCATCACTTTCATCAATATTATCAGTTTCAATTATTTCATTCTCTCTAGCCCTAGCAAGTTGTTCATCAAGAAATTCACCAAGTGGCACAGTAGTATCAAGCATAGAAGTAGTTTCATCATATGTATCATGCATAGCAGAAGTGGCATCATCAATAACATGCGACATATCAGAATTAATAGCAGAAGCAGGTTTAGGTGTCGCAAGCTTACTCAAAACAGAAGGTGAATCAAGTGCAGAGCTAGATGGCAGTTCCTTACCCCCCCACGTAGTTGAGGGATAAAATTTTGTTTTCTCATCTTTCAAGTTCCTCATAGTGACCAGCAGATATAAATCCCAAGTGACTCAAAGAATAGAGCTATGCTCCCCAGCAATGGCGCCAGAAAATAGTCTTGATAACCCACAAGTATAGGGGATCGCAACAGTTTTCGAGGGTAGAGTATTCAACCCAAATTTATTGATTCAACACAAGGGAAGCCAAAGAATATTCTCAAGTATTAGCAGTTGAGTTGTCAATTCAACCACACCTGGATAACTTAGTATCTGCAGCAAAGTTTTTAGTAGCAAAGTAGTATGGGAGCGGTAGCAAAAGTAATATTTTTGGGTTTTGTAGTGATTGTAACAGTAGCAACGGAAACGTAAATAAGCGGAGACCAATATGTGAAAAGCTTGTAGGCATTGGATCGGTGATGGAGAATTATGCCGGATGCGGTTCATCATGTAATAGTCATAACATAGGGTGACACAGAACTAGCTCCAATTCATCAATGTAATGTAGGCATGTATTCTGAATATAGTCATACGTGCTTATGGGAAAGAACTTGCATGACATCTTTTGTCCTACCCTCCTGTGGCAGCGGGGTCCTAATGGAAACTAAGGGATATTAAGGCCTCCTTTTAATAGAGTACCGGACCAAAGTATTAACACATCGTGAATACATGAACTCCTCAAACTATGGTCATCACCGGGAGTGGTCTCGATTATTGTCACTTCGGGGTTGCCTGATCATAACACATAGTAGGTGACTATAGACTTGCAAGATAGGATCAATAACTCACATATATTCATGAAAACATAATAGGTTCAGATCTGAAATCTTGGCACTCGGGCCCTAGTGACAAGCATTAAGCATAGCAAAGTCATAGCAACATCAATCTCAGAACATAGTGGATACTAGGGATCAAACCCTAACAAAACTAACTTGATTACATGATAAATCTCATCCAACCCATCACCGTCCAGCAAGCCTACGATGGAATTACTCACGCACGGCGGTGAGCATCATGAAATTGGTGATGGAGGATGGTTGATGATGACGATGGCGACGGATTCCCCTCTCCGGAGCCCCGAACAGACTCCAGATCAGCCCTCCTGGGAGAGTTTAGGGCTTGGCGGCGGCTTCGTATCGTAAAACGCGATGAATCTTTCTCTCTGATTTTTTCTCCCCGAACACGAATATATGGAGTTGGAGTTGAGGTCGGTGGAGCTCCAGGGGGCCCACAAGGCAGGGGGGCGCGCCCCCCACCCTCGTGCCCAGGGTGTGGGCCCCCTGACCTTGATTCTTTCGCCAATATTTTTAATATTTTCCAAAAATAAGCTCCGTGAAGTTTCAGGTCATTCCGAGAACTTTTGTTTCTGCACATAAATAACACCGTAGCAATTCTGCTGAAAACAGCGTCATTCCGGGTTAGTTCCATTCAAATCATGCAAGTTAGAGTCCAAAACAAGGGCAAAAGTGTTTGGAGAAGTAGATACGACGGAGACGTATCAGTGCCCCTCTCTGGCAGGTCTTGGCTCCAGAAATTCTCTTTTATTGTATAAAAATTCCTCGCAAAGCTTCGTTCCAATCCGAGAACTTTTATTTCTGCACAAAAACAACACCATGGTAGTTCTGCTGAAAACAACGTCAGTACGGGGTTAGTTCCATTCAAATCATGCAAATTAGAGTTCAAAACAAGAGGAAAAGCGTTAGGAAAAGTAGATACGTTGGAGACGTATCAACTCCCCCAAGCTTAAACCTTTGCTTGTCCTCAAGCAATTCAGTTGATAAACTGAAAGTGAAAAAGAAAAACTTTTACAAACTCTTTTGCTCTTGTTTGCATAAGTAAGCTTAAACAGCACCCAGGTTTTCAGCCAACATTATAACTAACCATGTCGTCAATAACTCTTAAATTTTATAATGACTCATATCAATGACATAATCAGCTAGCGAGCAATAATAAGATATCTCAAACGGCAACACGTTGTCAGAACAACCATGATATAATATGACAATAGTGGTATCTCGCTAGTCCTTTCTGAGACCGCAAAACATAAATGCAGAGCACCTCCAAAGTTCAAGCAACGACTAAACATTGTAATTCATGGTAGAAAAGATCCAGTCATGATGCACCCAACATTAGCTACACACAATGCATAAATCATGACAGCTGTGCTCCCTCAGTTTCCGGCGCTTGTTTTAGAAGGTGGTGACACAACATAAAAGTAAATAGATAGTCCCTTCACAGAGGGAAGCAATGATTTGCGGAGGTGCCAGATCTCGATTTTTAAAATAGAGGTAAATGATTATTTTGGGACATGCACCCTTCTCATTTACTTCACGACTATCAGTTATCAATATCTCCCATGCTAAACAAGCTAGTGGCGGTTCCCAAGCGATAAAAAGTAAAGGTTTTGACTCCATTGGGAGTTTTTGTTTGATTATTTAAGTGATTAACTATTTTTCAGTTTGCAGTTGGGGACTGGGCATCCCTATTACCACCCTTTTCTCGTGCGATGGCGAGTGAATAAACACCCGAACTGTGAATAACTCGCTTAGCATGGAAGATACCGACTACCTCCTCTCTTTCCATGAACGATCCAGGCACACAAAACGGATATTTTTAGAAGTTTTTAGAGGTGGCACATGCAAATTTAGTTAGGATTGCAGGGTAATACCGCATATAGTTAGGTATGGTGGACTCATCTGGAATAACTTTGGGTTCAAGGTTTTTGATGTACAAGCAAAATTCCCACTTAGTACAGGCGAAGGCTAGCAATTAGATTGAGAAGCGGCCAGCTAGAGAGCAACAACAATCATACCCATGCATTAGTAGGATATGAACACCATGAACATGAATATCATAGAGGCTATGTTGGTTTTGATTCAACTACATGCATGAACATGTGCCAAGTTAAGCCACTCGAACGTTCAGAGGAGGATACCGTATCATCATACTACATCACAATCATTTTAATGCAATGTTGATATCCAAGATAAATCATTATCAACTCCCAGTTACTTATGCATGGCAGGAGAAACTATAATCTCTAATTGTCATTGCAAACATGTTTAATCATAATGGGTTGAATCATGGATACTAGGTTAAACATATTTACACAGACAGAACAAGTCGAGTTCATACCAGTTTCTCTCTGCCACAACCAGTTCATCGAATGTCGTCATTATTGCCTTTCACTTGCACGACCAAACGATATGAAAATAATAATAGCGCAAGAGTGCCATGGACTAAGCTGGAATCTGCAAGACATTTTATTCAACAGGAGAAGAAAGGTAAAATGTGCTCTATATTAGTTCAACAATTATTCATATGAGAGCCACTCAATATTTTCATCGTGGTCTTCTCCTCGGTACAACTCGAATAAAAAGAAAAGAAATTCAGAGAAACACACTGAAATATTTTTGGAGTTTTTGGTTTTCTTGAACAAGTAAATAAAAGGGAAAAGCAAAAAGGAGAAAAACTATTTACACGGGAAAGCTCCCAACAAGCAAAAGAAGAACAAGGAAATCTTTTTGGGTTTTCTTTTTAATGCTACTACTAAGAATGCATAGAAAGTAAATTAACTACAACTAATTTTTTTGGTTTTTCTAAAGTTTTTAAAACACAGAAGAGAAAGCAAGAAAATAAATCTAAGCATGGATGATACACTGAAAAAGTGTGAGCACCGACAAATGGAATAAGTGAACATGAATGTAAAGTCGGTGGAAACACGTACTCCCCCAAGCTTAGGCTTTTGGCCTAACTTGGTATCGATCAGTAGCCCGGAGGGTAGTAGGGGTGCTGAGGAGCGGGCATCCACTCGTCCCACTGTTGAGCCTCCTCCTGTGCTGTTTCCGCAGCAGCCTGAGCGTTCCGGTAGGCGATGATATCCTCGGGCATAATCCTATATCCGCCCCTGGCAGCAGAATCAAACAAAGTAGGTGCAGGCAAGGGAATAATATCACGAGTTAAAGACCAGGTTATAAGGAATGGGGATGTTAGGGTAATCTCGTGTAAGAAAATGATGGTGTTCCATGGTTGCCCGGTCTAGGTAAACCTTGGTCAAAGGGTAATCATGAGGGCGTATCTCAACCTCGAAGTGAGCCACCAAACGAGTAGAAAAAATCCCACCGTGTATTTCACGCTGGGATTTATTAAGATGGAGGCGACGAGCCACAATAGCTCCCAAGCTATGAGTGTTGTCGCCCTCTAGTGCTCGGCGTAAAACAGCAAAGTCTGGTGCGCTGAGCGCACCTACTTTCTTTCTAGCAAGCAAGCACTTATCAACAAATAAAGCAAAATAATGTACGGCAGGAAAGTGTATGCTAGTAGTCGTGGTGGCTGATACCCCTCTCTCATCTCCCACTATCAAACTATGATAAAAGTCCTCAAACCCAGCCGGCCTAGGCTCGGCTAAGCTCCCATCAGAAGGGATCAAGCATATATCACAAAATTCAGTAAGTGGTATCTGATGGGTTTCAGCATATAAATCAAAGCTCACTTCAGGAGGATTATTACTAGGCAGGAAAGTAAAACTTTGAACAAAGATGTTTGTGAGGATTTGGTGTTGGTCACACTCATCTGCGATGAAGTCGGTGAGGCCGGCATTAGCAACATATTGTGTGAACTCCTGAAAAATTCCAGCCTCTTCAAGGAACGGAGTGTGCGGCCATTCTCACGGCCGAACCTCCACCAACCTCCGAGGGTGGAGATCACTGTCAGAAGACTCCCCAATAGCACCCTTGGAGTTCTTCTTAGAGCCAAACTTCCTAAAGATATTCATGTCCGCGTACAATTTTCTGAAAATAAAATTTTTGGGGTGACAAAAATTTGTCAACAAATTTTTATAAAATTGATAGCAACTACTCATAGGGATGCATAGAAGCCATAGCAAGAATTCAAACTACTTAGAACACTAAGAATTTAACATGCAAGCACATCTACAACAGCACCAAGAGTAGCTAATTATTCAAAATATAAACCACTAAAGCAAAACTAATTGGACAAATAGTGGAGTCACATACCAAGAAACAATCCCCCGAAACAGTTTCAGAAACGGAGCTTCAAGCAAAGAGATCGAAATCCACGAGTTTGAGCTCAAGAACACGGGGAAGAGAGCAATGGAGATTTTTTCTGGAGGTAAGTGATGATGTGGGATGAAAAGGTAAGTGAGGGGGCCCACGTGGGGACCACAACCCACTAGGGCGCGCCTAGGGGTCCTGGCGCGCCCTGGTGGGTTGTGCCCACCTGGTGCACCTCCCTCTGATATTATTTGCACCAGAAATTAAGAAATATTCAGGAAAAAATCATATAAAATTTTCAGGGCATTCTGAGGACTTTTATTTTTCGGTCATTTTTCTTATTGCCCAGGAAATTCAGAAAACAGACAAAACATGGCATTTTATTTTATTTAACTAATAAAAATAGAAAACAAAGGGTAAGGACAGAAGGTAGTGCTTACTAAATTCATCAACTTCATACCGTTCAAAAATGATCCATTAATAAGGTTTATCAGGTCTTATTAACAACCTCTTTCGATTAGCATGAAACCGAAGAACTTTCGTAAATCACTAAGTTACCTCAATGGGGATATGCATTTCCCCAACAATAAGCATTTCATATTTCTTTTTGACAGTAGGTAGAGGTATTTGAAAACTTCCAATAGTGATTGTCGGAGATTTTCAATAACATTAATACAATTCACTTGGAATTGTTTCTTCGGAAAGTGCACCATATGCTCATTGCCATTAATATGAAAAGTGACCTTGCTTTTATTGCAATCAATAACAGCCCCTGCAGTGTTCAAGAAGGTTCTACCAAGGATAATCGACATGTTGTCGTCCTCGGGCATCTCAAGTATAACAAAGTCAGTCAAAATAGTAGCATTAGCAACAACAACGGGCACATCCTCACAGATACTGTCGTGGAATTATCACGGCAGATGTCCTCGGGCTAGGACTTAGTCGTGGAGCCATCGCAACTAGGAAGCTTGAAGGGGTTAATGCGGGACAAGGAACACGAGGGTTATACTGGTTCGGCCCCTTACGGTGAAGGTAAAAGCCTACGTCCAGTTTGAGGTGGTATTGATTAGGGTTATGATCACCAGGGAGCTAAACTGCTATGCCCGGCTCTCGATGAGATTGTTCTTGTCCCTAAACCGCTGCCGGGTCGTCCCTTTATATAGGGAGGCTGACGCCCAGCAGCCCTTAGAGTCCCGGCCGGCTCATAAGAGTGTCCGGCTCGGACTCTCAATCATACTTGCCTTACTACAAGTTCTACCATAATAACGATTGTAACTACGGGCCTTAAGCCATATCCGGGTCTTAAGCCCATCTCTGGCCCATCGTCTTCAAGCTTGGCTCCGGGCTTCTGGTAATGACCATTAGAGTAACCCGGCCCCTCCTGGCGGGTGACTCTAAGGTCTATATCCTCAACATTAGGCCCCAGATTGATTTGAGCCGGCTCATGTCAATCTTCAACTCTGCCGACAGAAAAAATCTCCGGCTTACCATTCATGTGAAGGCCATAACCCGGCGTGACGTCATCCTCTGGACTCCGGATAATCCGCCGTGACGTCATCTTCCATTAAGCCCGTTTTTTACTCCACCAGATCCGCAACGGATCTTTGCTTTTACTGTCATTCCCGAAAATCGAGGCGTCGTGGGGGGAGATAACCACGCCGTGGTCTCCTTGAATCTCGCGCCCACTTATGACCTTGCCTTATAAATAGGCTGGCCCGACTGGCTCTCGGCCACTTCCTCTCCATCTTCTTCCTCGTGCCATCGCTCCTCTGCCCGAGCTCCGCCGCCGTCGCCGCCGCGGGTCTTCTCGTCGTCACCAGCTCAGGCCGCTGCATCACCCTGAACGGACCAGAGAAATGCAACAACTTCCGCGGCCCTCCAGCTCCGGTAAGTCTTGCTTGTCCTGTAGGATAGATCTACCGTAGGGTTCGTCCGTGTTCTTCGTGTTCATCGCCATTGCCACATACTCCGTTAGCTTTCCTTCTTACTGCTCCTGTTGATCTTAGGCCTGTATAGACTTACTGCGGTAGTCGTTTAGCACCCATTTTACATGCAAACAAACTTCTTTCTACTGCATAAAGACCTCCTTCGAACTCAAGAACATCCACTCGTCTGTTTCTAGGTCTAGAAAATTTTCATTTCACCCGACCATTTTGATCCAAAAAAGTTACTGCAATATGTGAAACCTGTTTTACCACACTTAGTAAAAACTGCAACCATTGAATCTTGGCGGCTTACAATTCCGGTTTAAAGAAACCACGCGCCGTAGAATCCTCCGGCTTTAAAGAAAACCATGCTTCGTAGAATCCTCCGGCTTAACTGTGGTAAGGCCGTAGATAACCAACTTATTCTGAATGCCCCTGCGGCTTAAATAACCCACTGTACCTGAGTATATATCATTAGTCCCCTTCATAAGCCGCCACCTTAGTCTTGAACTGTAGATCTCCGGCTTATAATTAACCCGGACATTTTTTCCTTTTTGTCATAGACCGCCAACTTTCACCATGCCTCCCAAGGCTCCCATCACTTGCAACTGGATGAGGTCCAACCTCACCAACGAGACCCTAGCCAATTTTGTTAAGTCCGGATATCTGCCTAAGAAGGAAATCATGTCCTACCGTGCCCCTGACCCGTCAGAAGAGAGACCACAGCCAAAGGACGGGGAGGTAGTGATTTTCGCAGATCATATGAGCCGGGGCTTCGCACCGCCCGGCTCAAAGTTTTTTAGGGACGTGCTCAACTTCTTCGACTTGCGGCCTCAAGATATAGGCCCAACTCCGTATCCAACATCTGCAATTTTCAAGTCTTCTGCGAGGTTTACCTTGGAGAAGAACCTAGTCTGCTGCTCTTCAGAGAGCTTTTTTATTTAAACCGCCAGAATGAGTGCGCCAACGGGCCAAGTCTGGAGTTAGGTGGCATTTCCATCCAGCGGCGTAGGGACTGTCTTTTCCCTTACGCAGAGCCGCCGAGCCACCCCAAGGACTGGAACATGACTTGGTTCTACTGCCAAGATACGTCCCCGGCTGATGAAAGCCCGCTGCCCGGCTTTCGCCCAACACGTCTGGAGCCGACTCACCCACTGTCGGACAAGCTGACTCAAGCGGAGCGCCAGCCTCTGCTTCCTACTATCAACAAAATCAAGGCCCTCCTGGGCAACGGTCTGAACGGAATCGACCTGGTCCGGGTCTGGATCTCATGGCGGGTGATCCCATTGAGCCGCCGCCCCGGCTTAATGTGTGAGTACACAGGGCGAAAGGATGACCCTCAGAGGCACAGCCGCAATGATCTTCCAGAAGACGTTGCAGAGGAGGAGACCAAGGCTCTTTTAAACGAGAGCCTGGCAGACTGCGGAAGGACCGGGTTAGCCCCCTTCTGCAAGACCAATCCAGCCCCAGCGGTAAGCCGCTGACTTTAACTTTTTATCTTCGTCTGCATATAACCTTCATCTGAACCGTTTTAAGAATTCATCATTGTATTTTTCAGGCTGATGATAAGTTCTGGCGGGTCAAATATGACCATGAGGCGGCCAAGAAAGCCAGGAAGGCGAAAAAGCCGCCAAGAAAGCCGCCCCTCGCAAAAAGGAAGCAGGCCTACTGCTTCGGAGCTGATGCAATTAAGCGACAGCTCCGAGTCAGAGGTAACTCCTGAGCATTTAAGTCCTTACTATATTCACTGTTTGTTGCTGTCCGCCTTATCAATACTTGCTCATTGACAGGATGACACCGGCGCAAGTAACCCGGTGGTTGAAGAGGTAATGTCACTTTCCTCCGACTCGGAGCCCTTGCCACAGCTGAAAGTCCGAAGGGTAACCCGGAAAGTAAGCTTTTCACATCCTTTAGCTCATCAAGACCCTCAATTTCTTTTGAAGCGACAGGTTCACGAAAGCCGGCGTCACACCCGGACCAACAAGGACACCGACCTCTCCGCCGGGTTACCCGACGCAACAAGGAAGCGCCGAACTGAGGTTATTTCCCACTTGTACCCTTTTCACCCGTTGGCGGGTGTTATCCGTCAGCCACTCAACTCTTCTGACTCCAATTACCAGGAGACCTCCCCCTCTTCGGGTGACTCCATGCAGTCAAATCTGCCGGCTTTCAAGACCGCGCCCGGGTAACAACAATCATCTCATGTTGTTCTGATCTTTACTCATATTCTTTGTACTAACCTTTGTTGTTCTTTCAGTGCCCAGGCAAAGCTCACCAAGAGGGTGAAGAAAACCAAGTCGGCCGGAGTGCCGGATTTGCCTGAGCCGGCGGTGACAGTCCAAGAACCGCCAGCTGCCTCCGCCCCCGAAGCCACCACTCCAATGGACACGGCACCTGAAGCCACCGCCCCAACTACCAAGGCAACGACCGAAGCTTCGGTTAACCCGGAGGCCTCCGGCTCAGCTCCACCAGCAGACGACCCGGACGTGGTAATCACCCGGACGGAGTATGTTGAGCCGGGGAGACCGACCGTGTTGGCCAAGTGCTCCGCTAAGGGGGAGTTGCTGCAGCCCCACCGGGCGAATCTGGACCTCTCCAACTACAGCAACCTGAGCATTGGAGAGCTCGTCTCTGGCTACATCAGCCAAGTACACAAGAGCCGGGACGCCGAGGTCGCCATGGTAAACCAGATCCAGCAAAAATCTGAGGTATCCTTCTGCTATCTTCTTACTTACTGCATAGTTACCTTTGCCATGCTAGCCCCCAAGTCGACGACTTATGATTTGAATATGTTGTAGACTTAGGTTCCGGCTTACTCAATTGAGCCGGCTGTATGTAGATAGATACGTTCAATATGCATTAGCCCCCAAGTGCCAAGTGTCTTTGCTTGGAAAGTGCTTGGGACTTATATAGTAACTGCTCATGTCATAACCCGGAAATTTATACAGGCTGTTGGCAAGAAACTAGAGGCGGACCTTGCGGATCTCAAGAGCCGGCTGAAGACGCAGGAGATGGAGACCCGGAAGGCAAACGCCAAGTTTGTATCTAGCATCGCCGCTCAAGAGAAGCTGAAGACAGAATTTGATGCTGAGCGGAAAGCCTGGGCCGAAGAGAAGGCCGCACTGGTGACCCGGGCGGAACAGGCGGAGAAGGCTCTCTCTGAGAAGACCGCCGAGCTCTCCGGCCTAAAGCGCCAGGTTTCCCAAATGGTGGCCGCCATCTTCGGTAAGTCGCCTCACCGGCTTTCATCAATGTTAGAATGTTTATATCTCATGATTCATCCTTGTCGCCGACTTACTTGATTCTGTTAAACAGGTCCCAGAAGTGCCAACCTCAACCAGAGCGTGGTCACCAAGCTAAAGGCCGTGTATACCCTGGTGGAGCAGCTCTACACCGGGTCACAGCGTGCCTTAGCTGTGGTGGCCCTATCCAACGAGGTGCCGACTCACCTGGCAGAAGTCCTGCGCCGGCTCGCCGTTCTGCCTCAGCGGATCCAAGAGCTGCGACGGGCTTCTGCGAGAGCCGGAGCAATCGCCGCGCTGAGCCGGGCCAAGGCATTCCTGCCGGAGTTAGACCCGGCGGACATCGCCCTTGGCTATCCAAGCCTGAAGGAAGACGGCTCAGCTTTCGATCAGAAGGACTTCGCAGCGTGCGTGAAGGCTGTACGCCCGGTGGCCACCCTCATCGGGAATGACACAGATCTGACCAAGTACCAGCCGGGTTATGACGCGGAGAATCAGAGGATTCCAACCCCTCGCTATGAAGCCCTCAACCTGATCCCGCCGGCTCGTCAGCACACCTTCGCCCCGGAGATTGACCCGGCCGGGTTAATTGACGAGGAAGCCCAGTTCGAGGCTCTCAGCGGCATCGACTGGAAGTCATCAACCTTCCAGGTCTTGGGATCAGCCGGAGGAGAGGACAGGAACGAGCCGGAGACTTCCACTCAGCGGGCATCGTAACTCGGCTGTCGGTTTACCAAACAGTGCTCCACCCTTGTTAGATTTGATGAGTTTTGTAATAAAGTAGGAGCAACAGTCTATCTCTGCCGTGCCATCGTGCACATATTGAATGCCAAGGTCTTTTGAAGTTGTCTCTTTGATGTTTCTCCGGGTCATAATCATCCCTTTGTTTTTCTCAACCTCAAAGAGGTGCCTTTAAGTATCCTGCATAGAAAGGCAAATCACAAGTCTCGAGGCGGCTTACCGCCCTGAGAATCAGGTGTTTTGGATAGATAACCCGGAATATGAATCAAAAAATACTGGTCCTCAATTATATCCTTAACATAGTCGTAATAACACCCTTAGTGGCCTGTAAGCATACTTCCAGTTTAGATAACCCGGGTAACAAGGTTGATATCTTAACTCCGAGTTACCTGTCTTGATGACACCCATGGTGTTCAACTAACATCGTAAACCAAAGTTAAGCCGGCAAAGCGAGACCCGGCCGTACACACCTTGACATAATCAGAGTAAACTTGTGATAGAACATAGGAACTTAGGGGCTTCCAGTTCGAATACGACCAGAAACCCGGCCCAAAGGGGTTAAGCTAAGATTCGGATACGATCACATAGCCCCCAGTGGGTGTGGCGATGCCAATCAAGAGGGTACCGACAGCTATGCTCTCTTTGGTTCGAATACGACCCATGTTTGAACAGGAAGCCCCCAAGTGATTTTAAGAAATTGTTTAACGACGCTGATTCGAATACGATCCACGTCGGTTCTCAGAGAGGTTAAACTATGATTCAAATGTGACCAAAGGTAACCTCCCAATGAGCTCGGCACTTTGCCAATCAAATGGGTATCGACAGCTATGTTCTCTTTGGTTCGAATACGACCCATGTTTGAATAGGAAGCCCCCAAGTGACTTTACTGCTTACGGCTAGATTCAAATACGATCATAAGCCGGATCCTCCTTTAAGTCATCATGTAATCTTGTAATAAAAACAACACGTGCATATTTGGAGGAGAAAATAGGACAGAGGTCCTGCTTTATTGCTTTATCATAATATATATATGGCTGAGAGAAATATGTACACCACGAGAGCCGGTGGCTCAAGTGTAGTAAGGCCGAAGCTGAGCTATGTTCCACGGACGACGGGTCTCCTCCTCCGACTTACGTGAATCTTTGTGCTCCCGAATGTCAATGAGATAATATGACCCGTTGTGCAAGTTCTTGCTGACCACAAAGGGCCCTTCCCAAGGTGGGGATAACTTGTGTGCATCTGTTTGATCCTGGATCAGCCGGAGCACAAGGTCGCCTTCCTGGAAGACCCGGGATTTGACCCAGCGGCTATGATAACGGCGCAGGTCTTGTTGATAAATCGCTGAACGGGCTGCTGCCACATCACGCTGTTCGTCCAACAAGTCAAGAGCATCTTGGCGCGCCTGTTCATTATCCGTCTCAACATAAGCCGCCACGCGAGGTGAGTCGTGACGGATGTCACTGGCGAGGACTGCTTCTGCTCCATAAACCATGAAGAAAGGCGTGAAGCCTGTAGACCTGTTAGGAGTAGTGTTGATGCTCCATAAGACGGAGGGCAACTCCTCTACCCAACAACCCGGCGTCCGTTGCAAAGGGACCAAAAGCCGGGGCTTGATGCCCTTCAGAATCTCCTGGTTAGCTCTCTCAGCTTGACCATTGGATTGAGGATGAGCCACTGAGGAAACATCAAGTCGGATATGCTCTCGTTGACAAAACTCTTCCATGGCGCCTTTGGAGAGATTGGTGCCATTGTCAGTTATGATGCTGTGCGGAAAACCAAAGCGGAAAATCACCTTTTTCATAAATTGAACCGCCGTGGCTGCATCGCACTTGCTAACTGGCTCAGCTTCCACCCACTTTGTGAACTTATCAACTGCCACCAAGAGGTGGGTCTTCTTATCCTTGGACCTTTTAAAAGGCCCCACCATATCAAGCCCCCAGACCGCAAAGGGCCAAGTGATTGGGATCATCCTCAGCTCCTGAGCCGGCACATGAGCCCGTCGTGAGAACCTCTGGCAACCATCACATTTACTGACCAAGTCTTCTGCATCAGCATGAGCCGTCAACCAATAAAAACCATGACGAAAAGCCTTGGCCACAAGAGACTTTGAGCCGGCGTGATGGCCACAATCCCCTTCATGGATCTCACGCAAGATCTCTTGACCTTCCTCAGGGGAGACACAACGCTGAAACGCTCCTGTAACACTGCGATGATGTAACTCGCCATCAATAACAATCATTGACTTGGCCCGCCGGGTTATTTGCCTGGCCAAGGTTTCATCCTCAGGCAACTCGCCCCGGGTCATGTAAGCCAGATATGGCATTGTCCAATCTGGTATGATATGGAGAGCCGCCACCAGTCGTGCCTCCGGGTCAGGGACAGCCAAGTCTTCCTCCGTAGGCAACTTAACCGAAGGGCTATACAGAACATCCAGGAAAGTGTTAGGCGGCACCGGCTTTCGCTGAGAGCCTAGCCGGCTTAAGGCATCAGCCGCCTCGTTCTTCCTGCGATCAATGTGCTCTACTTGGTAGCCCTGAAAGTGCCCAGCAATGGCATCAACTTCGCGGCGATAAGCCGCCATGAGCGGGTCCTTAGAGTCCCACTTGCCTGATACTTGTTGAGCCACCAAGTCTGAGTCACCGAAGCATCTTACCCGGCTCAAGCTCATTTCCTTAGCCATCCGAAGACCGTGGAGCAAGGCCTCGTACTCAGCCGCATTGTTAGTGCAAGGAAACATCAACTGTAGCACATAATGGAACTTGTCACCTTTAGGGGAAGCCAATACAACACCAGCCCCCGAGCCCTCCAACTGCCTGGACCCATCGAAGTGAATAGTCCAATATGTGTTATCCGGCTTCTGCTCAGGCACTTGTGACTCTGTCCAATCATTGATGAAATCCACCAAGGCCTGAGATTTAACAGCAGTGCGTGGCACATATTTGAGACCATGAGGTCCAAGTTCTATAGCCCACTTAGCAATTCTCCCTGTGGCCTCTCTGTTTTGGATGATGTCACCAAGGGGGGCAGAGCTGACCACAGTGATGGGATGACCCTGAAAATAATGCTTAAGTTTCCGGCTCGCCATGAACACACCATACACAAGCTTCTGCCAATGCGGGTACCGTTGCTTGGACTCAATGAGCACTTCGCTGACATAATAAACCGGCCGCTGAACCGGCTGTTCTTTACCCGCCTCCTTGCGCTCTACCACCATAGCCACACTAACGGCTCGTGCGTTTGCCGCCACATACAGTAGCAAGGGCTCCTTATCAACCGGAGCAGCAAGGACTGGGGGCTCTGCCAGCTGCTTCTTCAAATCCTCAAAGGCGGTATTAGCTGCATCATTCCAGACAAAGTTATCAGTTTTCTTCATCAACTGATATAAGGGCATGGCCTTCTCACCCAAACGGCTTATAAAACGGCTTAAAGCAGCAATGCGACCCGCCAAGCGCTGAACGTCATTTATACACGCCGGCTTAGCCAGGGAGGTGATGGCCTTGATCTTCTCCGGGTTAGCCTCAATGCCCTGTCAGAAACCAAGAAGCCCAAGAGTTTGCCTGCAGGAACACCAAAGACACACTTGGCCGGGTTAAGCATCATCTTATAGACCCGGAGATTATCAAAGGTTTCCCTTAAATCATCTATCAGGGTTTCCTCTTTTATGGACTTAACCACAATATCGTCCACGTAAGCGTGAACATTACGCCCAATCTGTTTATGAAGACAGTTCTGTACACAACGCTGGTAAGTCGCCTGTGCACACTTGAGTCCAAAAGGCATGGATACATAGCAGAAGGCTCCAAAGGGAGTAATGAACGCCGTCTTCTCCTGGTCCTTAACTGCCATCTTAATCTGATGATAACCGGAATAAGCATCCAAGAAACTTAGACGTGCACAACCTGCCGTAGCATCAATGATTTGATCAATACGGGGGAGGGCAAAAGGATCAGCCGGACACGCCTTGTTCAAGTCCGTGTAGTCCACACACATCCGCCAGGTGCCGTTCTTCTTGAGTACGAGCACCGGGTTAGCCAACCACTCTGGGTGAAAGACTTCAACGATAAACCCGGCCGCCAAGAGCCGGGCCACCTCTTCACCAATAGCTTTCCGCCTCTCTTCATTAAACCGCCGAAGGAACTGTCTGACCGGCTTAAATTTAGGATCAACATTGAGAGTATGCTCAGCGAGTTCTCTAGGTACACCTGGCATGTCAGAAGGTTTCCATGCGAAGATGTCCCTATTCTCACGGATGAACTCGATGAGCGCGCTTTCCTATTTTGGATCCAGATTTGCACTGATGCTAAACTGCTGAGATGAGTCACCTGGAACGAAATCAACAAGTTTAGTCTCATCAGCTGATTTAAATTTCATTGCCGGCTCTTGTTCTGTAGTTGGCTTTTTCAGAGAGGTCATATCTGTTGGGTCAACATTATCCTTGTAAAACTTCAACTCCTCTGTAGCACACACAGATTCTGCATAAGCCGCATCGCCTTCCTCACACTCCAGAGCCACTTTCCGGCTGCCGTGAACCGTAATGGTCCCATTGTGACCCGGCATCTTGAGCTGTAAATACACATAACACGGCCGTGCCATGAACTTGGCGTAAGCCGGCCGTCCAAATATAGCATGGTATGGACTTCTTATCTTGACCACCTCAAAGGTCAATTTCTCCACCCTGTAATTGTTCTCATCACCAAAGGCCACTTCCAATTCGATCTTGCCGACTGGATAAGCCGACTTACCAGGTACTACACCATGAAAGATAGTGTTTGACTGGCTGAGGTTCTTATCAACCAACCCCATACGGCGGAAAGTCTCATAATAGAGGATGTTGATGCTGCTGCCTCCGTCCATGAGCACCTTTGTGAACTTATATCCTCCCACTTGTGGGGCCACTACTAATGCCAAGTGGCCCGGGTTATCCACCCGGGGAGGGTGATCCTCCCTGCTCCATACTATAGGCTGTTCAGACCACCGCAAGTAGCGTGGAACCGCCGGCTCAACAGCGTTCACAGCCCTCTTGTGAAGCTTCTGATCTCGCTTGCACAAACTAGTGGTGAACACATGATACTGTCCACCGCTAAGCTGCTTTGGATTGGTCTGATAACCCCCCTGCTGCTGTTGATGACCCTGGCCAGACTGTTGATTAAAGCCCCCTTGACCGTTCTGAGGACCGGAATTTGAGCCGCCACCCGGGCCATGAAAGCCGCCGGCGCCTGAGCCGCCGCCCGGGCCATTGTAGTTCTTAAAGGCCTTCATGATTGCACAATCCTTCCATAGATGAGTCGCTGGCTTCTCTCTAGAGCCGTGCCTCGGACAAGGCTCATTCAACAGCTGCTCTAGTGAAGGTCCCGACCCGCCGCCTCGGGGAGGGGGCCTCCCCTTGCGTCGCTGGTTATTGCCTTGTGCGCTGGCGTTGGCCACAAACTCTAGGCTGCCATCTGCCTTGCGCTTGCCTCCTCCTTGGTTCCCCGGGTTAAACTGAGGACCCTTGCCATTGCCGTTCTTCTTTCCCTTCCCTGCCCTTTCATCATCTGAAGGGGGATCCTTGGTACCATCAGAATCGGCGTACTTGACAAGAGCTGCCATTAGTGTACCCATATCACTGCAGTTGCGCTTAAGCCGCCCGAGTTTCATCTTCAGGGGCACAAAACGACAATTCTGCTCCAGCATTAAAACCGCTGAGCCGGCATCCATCTTGTCTGACGAGTGTATGATCTCCTTAACCCGGCGAACCCAATGTGTCGTAGACTCACCCTCCTGCTGCTTACAGTTAGTCAAATCCACAATTGACATAGACTGCCTATAGGTATCTTTGAAATTTTGGATGAACCGGGCTTTCAGCTCAGCCCAAGACCCAATGGAATTCGGTGGTAGCCCTTTCAACCAAGTGCGGGCAGTCCCATCTAACATCATGGTAAAATATTTGGCCATGGCCGCCTCACTGACCTCCAGTAGCTCCATAGCCATCTCATAACTCTCGATCCAAGCTGCGGGTTGTAAGTCAGCTGTGTAGTTAGGCACCATCCTAGGGCCCTTGAAGTCCTTAGGTAGACGTTCATTACGGATAGCTGGCACTAAGCAAGGGACACCCCCGGTCCTGGTAGGGATACCCACATCAATGGAAGTCGTCGGATAAGCCGGGGGGGTCTGGTAAGCCGTCAATTGAGGTACTTGCTCCGCCTCTTGCCGCGCTTGGTCTGCTGCGTAAAAGGCTCCATTATGAGCCGGGCCATGGCCAGGAGGCGGGTCATGGCGTCGGACGTTGCTTGAGCCGGTTGCTGAGACCATGTGCCGGCTGTAACTCGGGCTCTGGCCTGGACGAGGGGTCGAGTGGATCCTGTCCCGGCTGTAGGAGTACGCCTCTTGCTGTGCCAGTGCTGTCTGAAGGAGTTCCCTGACCCGGCGGGTTTCAATGGCCGTCGGAGAGTCGCCGTCAACTGGTAGAGCCGCCAGCCGTGCTGCCGCAGCGACCATGTTCTCCAGCGGGTTATTATAATGACCCGGGGGTATTGGCACATACTGAGGCAGGGCAGGGGCACCTGGGGAGGCCCCATCACTCGTGGCTGAGTAAGGGGTCCAGACCCGGGCGCTATGACCCCTAGCGGGTTACTAGACCCTGCACCCGGCGTGTTGAAGAGGTTGCGTGGATCGTAAACCGGAGGGAGTCGAGATTGGGCCTTTTGATGCCTCCTTCTCAGGACCTCATTGGCTGCGTTTTGATCCATCGTGAGTTGGAAGGACTGCGCCTGTATCAGCTGAGTTTGGGCATCGAGAGCCGCCCTCTCCGCAGCCAGCCTGATCCCCTCCGCTGCAAGATCCTCTTTAGCTTTTATTAGATCCAATTTTAACTGTGCCACCTCTGCGTCGTGCTGAGCTTGATCTGCCAGGTCAACCGTGGCGGTTAGCAGGGCCGTCATCTTGTCCGTGAGATCCATTAGCACCTGAGCCGGAGAGGGCACCGGGTTTCCTGCTCCCGCAGGGGGGTTCTAAAAAGGCTGCGCGCCAGCCATAAAGACTCCGACCTGACTTGGTGGCTCAAACGGGTCCGGAATGCTGTCACCATCGGAACAGCCCATGAGCCTGCCATCTTGAAGTTGATACAATGAGTTCGACTCATCGGTGGCCGACTCGCCGTCTGAGCCGGCGGCCGCCTCACCACCAGACCCAGACGGATCAGAGGGCCCTCCGTGGATGCATCCCACAAAAGCACGCCTTAAGGCAGGCCGGGCCCGGGCGGGTCGTGCGCGCTGAGCCGTTTCGATGAGATCGGCGCAGAGATCCGGCTCAGGGCCCGGTTCACCAATCTTACCAATGAAAACATGAATTCCACCGAAGGGGACCCGGTACCCGTACTCAATTGAGCCGGCGTCGGGGCCCCAGTTTGCATCGTCGATGTAGAGCTTGCCGCGACGACTCTTGGTCATCCGGCCCACAGCGTATCCCTTGAGCCCTTCGAAGCTGCCCTTCAAGAACTCAAATCCACCGTGCGGTGGCCCCACGGTGGGCGCCAACTGTCGTGGAATTATCACGGCAGATGTCCTCGGGCTAGGACTTAGTCGTGGAGCCATCGCAACTAGGAAGCTTGAAGGGGTTAATGCGGGACAAGGAACACGAGGGTTATACTGGTTCGGCCCCTTACGGTGAAGGTAAAAGCCTACGTCCAGTTTGAGGTGGTATTGATTAGGGTTATGATCACCAGGGAGCTAAACTGCTATGCCCGGCTCTCGATGAGATTGTTCTTGTCCCTAAACCGCTGCCGGGTCGTCCCTTTATATAGAGAGGCTGACGCCCAGCAGCCCTTAGAGTCCCGGCCGGCTCATAAGAGTGTCCGGCTCGGACTCTCAATCATACTTGCCTTACAAGTTCTACCATAATAACGTTTGTAACCACGGGCCTTAAGCCATATCCGGGTCTTAAGCCCATCTCTGGCCCATCGTCTTCAAGCTTGGCTCCGGGCTTCTGGTAATGACCATTAGAGTAACCCGGCCCCTCCTGGCGGGTGACTCTAAGGTCTATATCCTCAACATTAGGCCCCAGATTGATTTGAGCCGGCTCATGTCAATCTTCAACTCTGCCGACAGAAAAAATCTCCGGCTTACCATTCATGTGAAGGCCATAACCCGGCGTGACGTCATCCTCTGGACTCCGGATAATCCGCCGTGACATCATCTTTCATTAAG
Source organism: Triticum aestivum (assembly GCF_018294505.1). Classification (NCBI taxonomy): domain Eukaryota; kingdom Viridiplantae; phylum Streptophyta; class Magnoliopsida; order Poales; family Poaceae; genus Triticum; species Triticum aestivum. The sequence continues at coordinate 148,160,906 of NC_057802.1, forward strand.
CCCGTTTTTTACTCCACCAGATCCGCAACGGATCTTTGCTTTTACTGTCATCCCGAAAATCGAGGCACCGTGGGGGGAGATAACCACGCCGTGTCTCCTTGAATCTCGCGCCCACTTATGACCTTGCCTTATAAATAGGCTGGCCCGACTGGCTCTCGGCCACTTCCTCTCCATCTTCTTCCTCGTGCCATCGCTCCTCTGCCCGAGCACCGCCGCCGCCGCCGCCGCGGGTCTTCTCGTCGTCACTAGCTCAGGCCGCTGCATCACCCTGAACGGACCAGAGAAACGCAACAACTTCCGCGGCCCTCCAGCTCCGGTAAGTCTTGCTTGTCCTGTAGGATAGATCTATCGTAGGGTTCGTCCGTGTTCTTCGTGTTCATCGCCATTGCCACATACTCCGTTAGCTTTCCTTCTTACTGCTCCTGTTGATCTTAGGCCTGTATAGACTTACTGCGGTAGTCGTTTAGCACCCATTTTACATGCAAACAAACTTCTTTCTACTGCATAAAGACCTCCTTCGAACTCAAGAACATCCACTCGTCTGTTTCTAGGTCTAGAAAATTTTCATTTCACCCGACCATTTTGATCCAAAAAAGTTACTACAATATGTGAAACCTGTTTTACCACACTTAGTAAAAACTGCAACCATTGAATCTTGGCGGCTTACAATTCCGGTTTAAAGAAACCACGCGCCGTAGAATCTTCCGATTTAAAGAAAACCATGCTTTGTAGAATCCTCCGGCTTAGCTGTGATAAGGCCGTAGATAATCAATTTATTCTGAATGCCCCTGTGGCTTAAATAACCCACTGTACCAGAGTATATATCATTAGTCCCCTTCATAAGCCGCCACCTTAGTTTTGAACTGTAAATCTCCGGCTTATAATTAACCCGGAAATTTTTCCTTTTTGTCATAGACCGCCAACTTTCACCATGCCTCCCAAGGCTCCCATCACTTGCAACTGGATGAGGTCCAACGTCACCAACGAGACCCTAGCCAATTTTGTTAAGTCCGGATATCTGCCTAAGAAGGAAATCCTGTCCTATCGTGCCCCTGACCCGTCAGAAGAGAGACCACAGCCAAAGGAAGTAGGGTATTACCTCCATCGAGAGGGCCTGAACCTGGGTAAACATCGTGTCCCCTGCCTCCTGTTACCATCCGCCTTAGACGGACAGTTCGGGACCCCCTACCCGAGATCCGCCGGTTTTGACACCGACATTGGTGCTTTCATTGAGAGTTCTGCTGTGTGATCGGCAAAAGGATCAATGGCTCGCCCGCAGGTCAACTGCAACGCTGGCATCTTCGTCGTCGGCTCGACTGGTCAGCTTGGCTCGACCGAGGACCTCGCTCCATCTCCGATCGTCATGTTCGGACGGGGGCCTTCATCAAAATCAACTCCAATCTCTATCATGATCATAGAGGAATCATCCATGGAGCTCAAGGGCTCAACGTCAACATTGCCCTCGGGCGGCCGTGCTGTTTTTCTGGACAGCGAACTTGTATCAGCCGTCACTGCCTCCTCGAGCGTCGGTTTTACGATTGCTTTGGTGGAATAGTGCGGAATTACGTCTACAACACCCATGCAAAATTTCGTCGAGTTCCGATGGAGGAATCTCCGACAATCTACGATATACCGGAGCCCTGTCAAATATGGACGGGAATCTGGATGACTTTAGGGCGTGGTCTCCAGAGCCCAGCTCGGAAGTCCTTTGAAAGATCCAACCGTTCATCTGCTGCGGAATTCCTATATCTACCACCCCTCAAAATTTTAGCTCGATCCGACCGTCCAAACTCCGGAAACCTTCCGATTAGTGCATCACTTTTCAGATCTGTTTTCTGCGCGAGAACGAATCCGACCCGAGTTCATGTTTTTCATGGATGGGATTTCGGAAATCCTTTTTGAAGGAAGTTTTATATGGGGTATTGTGTTTTGTTCCCAAACACATCCCACTAATTTTAAAGTCTTTTCCAATATAATCTTCACCATCATGCTGGTGTCAAACCAGTCCGGCAATATTGCTCCACGACTGCCGACCTGCACTAGACACGTCGCCGCTTTGTTGAGCCGAGCTCAACTTCTTCGGATCATCATCTCGGCAAGCCGAACAAGAGTTCGGCATCGCGAAGGATAAATCATCACCAACATCGATGCCCCACGGATTACACAGAGCGGGCCCACCGGCATCGCCGCATGGTAACTTCATCAAGCCGGCATTGACCGCGTCAGAAGTCACGACCTGCGTTGGCATGGCCGCACTGTTGCTTCTTCGAGCCAATGTCCATCACGCCGAACTACTTCAACACTTCGGCTGACATGGCAGCTACAACAACTCCTCACCGGCCTGCTCCGTCACCTCAGCTAGACCGGGGACTTGGCTATTTCTTTATCAGCATACTCCGGTGACTTCGGCGTCACCAGCCGACCAGCTTCGTCGCGTTATCTGGACCGAGGGCTTCGCCTCGGCAAGCCAACCTTTGCCAGCATCACCAGGCCATCGCTTTATCGCCCATCAGGCAATGGGTGTGCGGATCGATTCCCGATTTTAGGAGTCGCTTTTCTTCGGAATGCTACAACAAATAAACCAGGTGCTATTAATCCTAACAATTTTTTCTTGTTGGGTTTATTTTTCTTCGGGAATTATTACTCTGGTTTGTTCTATCATCTGTACACAGGTCTATCAAATGGCGGCCACATTAAAAATGGTCGCGTGGTGGTTCGGTCAGTTTTCGTACATAGTTCGGCGAACGCCGCATCCAGAGCCCGGACCGCCCTGCAAATTCAGGCTTTGTCACGCCTTCACTGCGTCACGCTGACGCCCTGCATCGACATTGGCTTTGGCGCCAGGCCACATTTCTTTAAATAAATTATTTTTGCGTAAAGCAATTATGCAAGATTATATATATATTATTATTATTTCCTGGACCGCACTGTTTATGTGTGCAGGTAATCGATTTTGACTGCGTTAGGTGGTCACTACTTCGGAGTGCCAAACTCCTTGCTTGGACACCTCGGGCCTGGGGGTTGGGACCTCGGCCATGCCAAGGACTGCAAACCTTGTCGTATCTGTCACAGATCAATGGGCGTCTTCGTCCCGCCACAAGCCCGAATCACGTCATCAACACCGAGCACATTAACCAGCTAAGTTGCTTTCATGCTAAAAAACTTTCAGTTTTAAATTTGTTCGGTTCCACAAAGCAGTATACTTTTAGGCACAAAGTTGTTTGTGACAAAGTTCCTTGTCAAAACTTTGTTTATGACGCGCATATTCAAATACCCCGTTTATTTGGGGGCTCACTTGATGGAGCTTTTCCTCTTGCATATGATTATACTTGTACGACTTCGTTCCTTGTTCGTGTATTACGCCACAATATGCACCCTATTCACCTAAGCGATTTGCAAGCTGGTTTGCCTCGCTCCTGTGCTTACCCCTACGTTCCCGATTGTTCGGCTAGGGAGTAAAGGGAGCACCTCTGCGATTGTCACGACCGGGTCATCCGAGCTCTAACCTCAGACTGGGTGAAGCCGAAAGCTAGCGCTCTTATTGTTTTCAATCATGGTCGGCACACAACGGAACTCATGAGTACAAAAAATCTATTGCACAAGTCATAGTAATAATGAGCACCGAAGAAAGGTATCGGTGGGGGTACTATTTTCTTTGAAGATGCTTCTTACACTTCGTCTGTAATATAGCATAAGTTCCTTGAGCGCGCTTTGTCTGTTACAGCCTTATGGCCTGGTTGCCTGGTTATCGGAAACACTGCCGATATTCTCGACAGGTGGAGTACATAACACTTCTCGGCCCTTGACCGAAGAGGGAGAAGCCGACGGCCGGTTAAGACGCGTTTAAAGTTCGGGTGAACACAGATATGATATAAGTACTTCGGTACATACAATCATTATACATAAATTTCTTTTACCCAAGTCACTTGGGGGCTCTTACAATTTATATATGAGCTGTAAATGTGTTTTCTTCTTGGTCGTTGTTAAAACACGACAGAAGCACAATTTTTTTCTTTCAATTTTCGGATTGGCATCGAACACTTGATCTTGTTTGGATGTCATGTTTTTACAGAAGTTTTTTGGTTTTCCAAGCTTTTGACACTTTTAAACTATTTGTGTGTTTCCAGCACAAGTCTCGCAGTGCAACGCCGGACACCTTTAGAGATTCGGCAAAAACATTCCCGGATCTTGCTATATATGCATTGGTTTCAAATTGTGTCTTCGGTCAATAGTTGGGTTGCCCGGCTCCTGTGCTTGACTCCTATGTTCCACTTTGTTCGGCTAGGTGTGCAATGGGAGAACCACTGCGATTGAGCTTCCAGCTCGCATGGTTAAGCACCTCAGTGGAGAAAGCCGAAAACTGACTGTCACAATAAGCGCAAACTGGTCAGCGATCCGATGACCGTGTTAAATGATGGGTCGTTCATAACATTGGCCGAAGTGTTTACGGCTTGACCTCGGATGTCGCGGAACACTAACCGGGGGCTCATAGCTAGCTTCCCTAGTTTAAAGCTCCCATGACTAAGCGAAAGTTATAAACCCCGCATATCTGATTGCCTCGTTTCCGCTAACACAACCGCCTTCGGGCACCGAGACGTCGGCTAAGGGTTGTTTTGTTATTGCGGAAACACCCTGCGTAGTATCTACCAAGGGGTAGAGGCCGACCATGGGCCACTTTCAACTGATAAACGGTCGCAATGGAGTCAAAATAATGATGTAAAGTACTTGGATACATAGAATCATTACACATAATCTGTGATTTTACTCTGGATATCTATCCTTAATTCGGCCACCCGTGCCCACATTAAGGCTCGGGGGCTACTGGGCCTCATGCTCATTATTTACAAATATTAAAGGGGCACATCGATCCCCTGATCTGGTGTTGCCACCCGACCAGTGTCTCGGGGGCTACTGCATTTCCTATTCAATGCAGAAAATTCAAAGGGCCCAGTGTTCGGCGTGATCGAACTATGGGAAAGCGCGTCTTCGGACAACAATAAGTACCATCTGGACCTATCTGGCATCAAGCTAATATATCACGGCGACTTCTCACGACCCTCTCTCAGGGGCCCGTTCGCCGATCACTATTATCTCTAATATATTACACCGCGTTTTTATTCCTATGTATGCTGCCGAGCTAGGAGTTCATCCTCAGGCCGATTTCGCGCATCGGCCTGAGTCTCAGGGGCTACTGGGATCAGCGGTTTCATGTTTTCCTTCAGGTGCATCTCGGGTTTTAGACTGATACACACCTTGAGGGCTACTGGATATACATATACTTGCTATATACCTCGGTAGAGAATAAACTGCACCAGTCAAAAATATTCACAAAAAATCAGCCCGCTGTCGGGTGGTGCACCACCTCAGAAGCAGTCCGGCATAAAGCTCGGGCACCAGTGGCTGGCTCCATAGAGGGCATTTCCGGCATTAAGCTCGGCTAAACTCCTTCAACTTTTTTGAACCAAGGTGATCTATGACACCTCGGATATAGTCCGGCATTGGAGCTCGGATACAGTCCGGCGTTGGAGCTCGGACAGAGTCCGGCATTGGTGCTTGGCTGCAGAGGATACCTCGAATGCAGTCCGGCGTTGGCGCTCGGATGCAAGAGGACACCGCCGCACGGGAACAACTTCAAACCCGAGGCGTGGCATAAAAATAACAAGGCATTGATAAAGGCCGAAGACTTAAAGGGCTCCTCGGATACCCGACGTATAAACTCGTCAGATTTAGCTCGGCAATCCTCAAGACAGATGATGGGAAAATTTGTTGAACCAGTTTTCAAGACCGACGACCGAAGATGAAGAACAGTTCAGAAGAATCGAGGAGCGTCCCTAACTTGAAGACCGATTCAGGGGGCTACTGACGGTGTCCTGGACTAGGGGGTACTCACCACGTCATCTCCCGATCTGTTAGATTGGGCCGAGGACCCCCATGGCCGTATACTCATGGGCCAGTTCGGATAGCTACCACATACAAGGAAGATTCCACAAGACTTGGTGGTCAAGACAAGGACTCCTCCCCCACCGGCATATTCGGCTAGGACCCTTGTTATCCTAGGCCTCTGGTGCATTATATAAACCGAGGCTAGGCTAGTCAATAGATAGATACAACAATCATAATCATAGGCTAGCTTATAGGGTTTAGCCTCTACGATCTCGTGGTAGATCAACTCTTGTAATACTCATATCATCAAGATCAATCAAGAAGGAAGTAGGGTATTACCTCCATCGAGAGGGCCCGAACCTGGGTAAACATCGTGTCCCCTGCCTCCTGTTACCATCCGCCTTAGACGCACAGTTCGGGACCCCCTACCCGAGATCCGCCGGTTTTGACACCGACAGCTACCTTAGGCAATGGTGTTGTATTAAGCCCATGTATTTCTTCAATAGGAGGTAAATTTTTAACATCCTCAGCTTTAATACCTTTTTCCTTCATAGATTTCTTTGCCTCTTGCATATCTTTGGGACTGAGATATAATATACCCCTCTTCTTCGGAGGTGGTGGTTCGGGAATAGTCCAATCATCATAGTTTTTCAATATATTATTCAATAATTCTTCAGCTTGTCCAACAGTTCGTTCCCTGAAAACACAACCAGCACAACTATCTAGGAAGTCCCTAGAAGCATCGGTCAGTCCATTATAGAAGATATCAAGTGTTTCATTTTTCTTAAGAGGATGATCAGGCAAAGCATTAAGTAACTAGCAAAGCTTCCCCCAAGCTTGTGGGAGACTCTCTTCTTTAGTTTGCACAAAGTTAAATATTTCCTATAAGGCAGGTTGTTTCTTAGTAAATATTTTTCAGAGAAGTAATAAATCATATCCTGGGGACTACGCACACAACCAGGAGCAAGAGTATTGTACCAAGCTTTAGCATCACCCTTTAATGAGAAAGGAAATAATTTGAGAATAAAGTAGTATCGAGTTTTCTCATCATGAGTAAAAAGGGTGGCTATATCATTCAACTTAGTAAGATGTGCCACAACAGTTTCAGTTTCATAACCATGGAAAGGATCAGATTCAACCAAAGTAATTAACTCTGGGTCGACAGAGAATTCATAATCCTTATCATCAATAAAAATAGGTGAAGTAGCAAACTCAGGATCACATTTCATTATAGCATTCAGAGATTTTTCTTTATACTTGTGTAGTAATTTCTCTAGATCATCTCTGTCATTACAACCAAGAATATCTCTAGTTGTTTCTTCACTCATAATATAACCTTCCGGTACCTTAGGCAATTCGTATCTAGGAAGGCCAGTTCTAGCAGGTGTTTCAGGAGTTTTAGTTTCAAGCTCATCATCAGATTCAACAACATCATGTTGTATTACTCTAGCAATTTGTTCATCAAGAAATTCACCAAGTGGCACATCATCATTATCAAGCAAGGTACTAGCATCATCATAAGCATCATTCGTAGTAGAAGTAGCATCATCAATAACTTGCGACATATCAGAATTAATAGCATGTGGTGGTGTTGCAAGTTTAGTCATAACAGAAGGTGAATCTAAAGCAGAAATGGATGGCAGTTTCTTACCTCCTCTCGTACTTGAGGGAAATATCTTAGTCTTAGGATCCTTCAGATTCTTCATAGTGATAAATTGATAATAATCCCAAGTGACTCAACAAATATAGCTATGCTCCCCGGCAACGACGCCAGAAAAAGGTCTTGATAACCCACAAGTATAGGGGATCGCAACAGTTTTCGAGGGTAGAGTATTCAACCCAAATTTATAGATTCGACACAAGGGGAGCCAAAGAATATTTGAAGGTATTAGCAGCTGAGTTGTCAATTCAACCACACCTGAAGATTAATTATCTGCAGCAAAGTGATCAGTAGCAAAGTAGTTTGATAGTTTTGATAGTAGTGACAGCAGCAATAGTAACAGTAATAGTGATAGCAGTAATTTTGTAGCAAGTGTAACTGTGATGATAGCAGTAGTAACTTAGCAGAAACAATATGGAAAACTTCGTAGGCATTGGATCGGTGACTTGTTGTATGATATTCATCATGTGACAGTTATAACCTAGGGTGATATGGCACTAGCTCCAGTTCATCGATATAATGTAGGCATGTATTCCGTCAATAGTCATACGTGCTTTATTAAAAGAACTTGCATGACATCTTTTGTCCTACCCTCCCGTGGCAGCGGGGTCCATATTGGAAACTAAGGGATATTAAGGCCTCCTTTTAATAGAGAAGCGGAACAAAGCATTAACACATAGTGAATACATGAACTCCTCAAACTATGGTCATCACCGGGATGGGGCCCGGTTGTTGTCACTCCGGGGTTGCCGGATCATAACACGTAGTAGGTGACTATAACTTGCAAGATCGGATCTAGAACATGGATATAATGATGATAACATAAATGGTTCAGATCTGAAATCATGGCATGATGTCGCTTGAAGCTATGTCGGTATTTCCCCAAAGAGGAAGGGATGATGCAGCATAGCGGCGGTAGGTATTTCCCTCAGATATGAAACCAAGGCTATCGAACCAGTAGGAGAACCAAGAAACACAACGTAAACAGCCCCTGCACACAAATAACAACGCCTCACAACCCGACGTGTTAAAGGGGTTGTCAATCCCTTTCGGAGTACGACACCAGAAATTGCGTGATGACGGGAGAAAGTTGTAATAGATTGAAATAATAGATCGCAAATAAAATAAAGTGCAGCAAAGTATTTTTGGATTTTTGGTTTAATAGATCTAAATAAAAATGCAAATAAAATAGATCGCAAAGCAAATATATGAGAAATAAGGCCCGGGGACCATAGGTTTTAGTAGTGGCTTCTCTCGAGAAAAATAGCAAACGGTGGGTAAATAAATTACTGTTGGGCAATTGATAGAACTACAAATAATTATGACGATATCCAGGCAATGATCATTACATAGGCATCACGTCCAAGATTAGTAGACCGACTCCTGCCTGCATCTACTACTATTACTCCACACATCGACCGCTATCCAGCATGCATCTAGTGTATTAAGTTCATGGAAAAATGGAGTAATGCAATAAGAACGATGTCATGATGTAGACAAGATCCGTTTATCTATATGGCGGTAGATATAGATCTCGTCTTTTTATCCTTAGTAGCAACGATACATACGTGTCGGTTCCCTTTCTGACACTGGGATCGAGCACCGTAAGATCGAACCCACTACCGGGCACCTCTTCCCATTCCAAGATAAATAGATCAAGTTGGCCAAACAAAACCCAAATATCGGAGAAGAAATACGAGGCTATAAGAGATCATGCATATAAGAGATCAAAGAAACTCAAATAACTTTCATGGATATAAAAAGGTATGACTAATCATAAACTCAAAGTTCATCAGATCCCAACAAACACACCACAAAAGAGTTACATCATATGGATCTCCAAGAGACCATTGTATTGAGAATCCAGCGAGAGAGAGGAAGCAATCTAGCTACTAACTACGGACCCGAAGGTCTACAAAGAACTAATAACGCATTATCGGAGAGGCACCAATGGAGGTGGTGAACCCCATCCGAGATGGTGTCTAGATTGGATCTGGTGGTTCTGGACTCTGCGGCGGCTGGATGAATATTTCGTCGACTCCCCTAGGGTTCTAGTATTTTTGGGTATTTATAGAGCAAAGAGGCGGTATGGGGGCACCCGAGGTGGGCACAACCCACCAGGGCGCGCCTGGGACTCCTGGTGCGCCCTGGTGGGTTGTGCCCCCCTCGGGGCACCCCCAGGTGCAACCAGGGCCCATTGCCTTCCTTCTGGCCCATAAAAAATCATCGTGGAGTTTCGTGGCATTTGGACTTCATCTGATATTGATTTCCTGCGATGTAAAAAACATGGAAAAACAACAACTAGCACTTGGCACTATGTCAATAGGTTAGTACCAAAAAATGCTATAAAATGACTATAAAATGATTATAAAACATCCAAGATTGATAATACAACAGCATGGAACAATAAAAACATTTTTATTTGTAGAGGTGCCAGAGCTCAAAGCGAAAGATTAGAGATAAAAACATTTTGGGAGGTGTATCCATCCCACCAACAAAAACGACTTAGAGTTCCCAACACGTTCCAAGCTAGATATGCCATAGGCGGTTCCCAAACAGAAAATAAAGTTTATTCCTTTTTCCACCATTTCTTTAACTTTCCATGGCTAACCGTATCCACGGGTGCCCTCCATACCAACACTTTCCAAGGAATTTATTATTTGACAACATAAAGTAAATTCATTTTTGCATTTCGGGACTGGGCATCCCTAAGACCTTTGCCTTACTCTGATGCAATGACAAGTGAATAAACACTCATCTTGAGAATAACACATCTAGCATGAAAAATATTAGCCACCCGTTACCGTTCTGCGAGCGAAACAAACACACAAAAGAGAAGTTTATTTTGAAAATTAGAGATGGCACATACAAATTTGCTTAGAACGGCAAAAGAATACCGCATATAGGTAGATATAGTGGACTCATGTGGCAAAATTGGTTTAAAGGATTTTGCATGCACAAGTAGAGATCATACTTAGTGCAAAATGAGGGCTAGCAAAACATTGGGAAGCGACCAACCAAGAAACGAATAATCTCATAAGCAACCATTAAGCACAATTAACACCGAATAATGCACCACAAGTAGGATATAATTTTCATTGCATGATTATTGACTTTCGTGCATGCATAGGGAATCACAAACCTTAACACCAATATTCTTACTAGAGCACAATTACTCATCAACATAACTCACATATCACATCATCATATCTCAAAACTATTACTAAGAATCAAGTTTATTTTGTCTAATGATCTTCCTGACATTTTCTTTTTCTTTATCCTTCTTGGATATCTATCACTTTGGGACTAATTTTCATGTGTTACTTTTCGTAAGCTCAAACAAATATAAGTGAAGATCATGAGCATAACAAATTTTCTTTCTCTCAAAATAATTTAAGTGAAGCAAGAGAGAATTTCTTCAAAATTTTACTAACTCTCAAATAATTCTAAGTGAAGCAATAGAGTATTTCTTCAAAAATACTAAGCACACCATGCTCAAAAATATATAAGTGAAGCACTAGAGCAAGTCCTAGCTCATAAAAGATTTAAGTGAAGCAAGAGAGCAATTCTAACAGGTCATGATATAATTTTGTATCTCTCAAATAGGTGTGTCCAGCAAGGATTGATGACTTGAACAAAATAAAACAAGCAAAGACTCGTATCATACAAGACGCTCCAAGCAAAACACATATCATGTGATGAATAAAAATATAGCCTCGAGTAAAATACCGATAGTTGTTGGAAGACAGCGGGGATGCCACTCGGGGGCATCCCCAAGCTTAGTTGGTTGCTCATTTTTGGATAATATCTTGGGATTCCGGGGCATCCCCAAGCTTAGGCTCTTACATCCTTCCTTCATCCATCGTAAGATAACCCAAAACTTGAAAACTTCAATCATACAAAACTCAACAAAACCTTCGTGAGATCCGTTAGTGTAAGAAAAATTAATCACTACTATAATTGTTGTATCAAACCAATTCTTATTTTGTTTTTGTATTATATCTACTGTATTCCAACTTTTCTATGGCAAAAAATCATCAAAGAAAACCATAGAGCCATCAAAATAAGCACACAACACAAAGAAAACAGAATCTGTCAAAACAGAACAGTCTGTAGCAATCTTATTTGTTCGAATACTTCTGGAACTCCTGAAATCCTGAAAAACTAGGACAACCTGGATAAGTTGTATATTGATATTCTGCAAAAATAATTAGCATTTTATCACGTTCTAGTGAATTTTAACACTTTCCATGCTAGATATATCATAGGCGGTTCCCAAACAGAAAATAAAGTTTATTCCTTTTTCAACCATACTTTCACTTTCCATGGCTAACCGTATTGACGGTGCCTTCCATACCAACACTTTCCAAGGAATTTATTATTTGAGAACATAAAGTAAATTCATTTTTTTCATTTTGGTACTGGGCATCCCTAAAACCTTTGCCTTACTCTCGTGCAATGACGAGTGAATAAACACTCATCGTGAGAATAACATATCCACCATGGAAAATATTAGCCACCCCTCACCGCTCCGCGAGCGAAACAAACACACAAAAGAGAAGTTTATTTTGAAAATTAGAGATGGCACATACAAATTTGCTTAGAATGGCAAAAGAATTCCGCATATAGGTAGATATAGTGGACTCATGTGGCAAAACTGGTTTAAAGGTTTTTGCATGCATAAGTAGAGATCATACTTAGTGCAAAATGAAGGCTAGCAAAAGATTGAGAAGCGACCAACCAAGAAACGGATAATCTCATAAGCAAGCATTAAGCATAAATAACACCAAATAATGCACCACAAGTAGGATATAATTTCATTGCATGACTATTGACTTTCGTACTTGCATAGGGAATCACAAACCTTAACACCAATATTCTTGCTAAAGCATAATTACTCATCAACATAACTCACATATCACATCATCATATCTCAAAACTATTACTAAGAATCAAGCTTATTTTGTCCAATGATCTTCATGAAAGTTTTTATTATATCCTTCTTGGATATCTATCACTTTGGAACTAATTGTCATGTGTTGCTTTTCATAAGCTCAAACAAATATAAGTGAAGATCATGAGCATATTTTTTCTTTCTCTCAAAATAATTTAAGTGAAGCAAGAGAGAATTTCTTGAAAATTTTACTAACTCTCAAATAAATCTAAGTGAAGCAAGAGAGCATTTCTTCAACAATACTAAAGCACACCGTGCTAAAAAAGATATAAGTGAAGCACTAGAGCAAGTCCATAGCTCATAAAAATTTAAGTGAAGCATAGAGAGCAATTCTAACAAGTCATGACATAATTTTGGCTCTCTCAAATAGGTGTGTCCAGAAAAGAATCAAGACTTAAAACACAAAATAAAACAAGCAAAGACTCAATATCATACAAGACACTCCAAGCAAAACACATATCATGTGACGAATAAAAATATAGTTTCGAGTAAAATACCGATGGTCGTTAGAAGAAAGAGGGGATGCCACTCGGGGGCTTCCCCAAGCTTAGTTGGTTACTCATTTTTGGATAATAGCTTGGGATGCCGGGGAATCCCCAAGCTTAGGCTCTTCTATCCTTTATTCCTTCATCCATCGTAAGATAACCCAAAACTTGAAAACTTCAATCACACAAAACTCAACAAAACCTTCGTGAGATCCGTTAGTAAAAGAAAGCAAACCACTACTGTAAGTACTGTACCAAACCAATTCATATTTTGTTTTTGCATTATATGTACTGTATTCCAACTTTTCTATGGCAAAAATTCATCAAAGAAAACCATAGAGCCATCAAAATAAGCACACAACGCAAAGAAAAACAGAATCTGTCAAAACAGAACAGTCTATAGAAATCTGACTATTTCGAAACATTCTGGAACTCAAAATATTCTGAAAAAATAGGATGACCTTGGTAATTTGTATATTAATCTTCTGCAAAAAGAATCAGGGCAAAATCACTTTCTGGTAAAAAATGAGAATTGTTTTCGTGAGCGCAAAGTTTCTGTCTTTTTCAGCAAGATCAAACAACTATCATCCAAGAAGATCCTATTGGTTTTACTTGGCACAAACACTAATTAAAACATCAGAAACACAATCATAACAATAGCATAATTGTCCTAGCACTCATGAACAGAAAGCAAAAAGTAAAAATAAATTTTATTCATTGGCTTGCCTCCCAACAGGCGCTATAGTTTTACGCCCTTAGCTAGGCATAAAGCAAGGATCTAAGTTTTGTCATCTTTAGTTCGAGATCCATAAGATGCCCTCATGATTGATTCATAAGGTGGCTTAATTCTAGTTCTAGGAAAGTGTTCCACACCTTTCCTCAAAGGAAATTGGAACTTAATATTGCCGTCTTTCATATCAATCATGACACCGATAGTGCGTAAAAACGGTCTACCAAGAATAATTGGACAAGACGGATTGCAATAAATATCAAGAACAATAAAATCTATGGGCACATAATTACTATTTACAATAATAAGAACATTATTAATTCTTCCCATAGGCTTTTTAATAGTAGAATCCGCCAAGTGCAAATTCAAGGAACATTCTTCAAGATTAGTAAGACCAAGCACATCACATAAAGATTTCGGAATTGTAGAAACACTAGCACCCAAGTCACACAAAGAAAAACACTCATAATTTTTAATCTTGACTTTGATAGTAGGTTCCCATTCATCATGCAATTTTCTAGGAATTGAAACTTCTAATTCCAATTTTTCTTCCAAAGCTTTCATCATAGCATCAACAATATGTTTAGTAAAAGCTCTGTTTTGTTCATAAGCATGGGGTTAATTTAGCATGGATTGCAACAAAGAAATACAATCAATCAAAGAGCAACTATCATAATTAAAGTATTTGTAATCCAAAAGAGTGGGCACATCACTAGTTAAAGTTTTGACCTCTCCAAACCCACTTTCATTAATTTTCTCAACAAGATTTTCACCCCCCCCCCCAAATATTGGGATGCCTTCTACCTAAAGTTGACTCTTCTCCAGTCCCTTTTTCATCATTCTTAAATTTACGAAACAAGGAGTCAATAGAAGAAACACCAATCATTTTAAGATCTTCATCATCTTTGCAAGAATAATCACTAGAAAAAGCTTTCTCTAAAAATTCTATTTTAGCTCTAAGCATAGAAATTCTTTTCTTACTTTCATCCATAGAAATGTAAAGAGCTTTAATTTATTCATCTGCTTTAGGCACAGAAATTTCCATCATGAAATTTTCCACATCATGAGCAATTCTATCAACACTTCTAGACAAATCATCAATCTTATTCAACTTTTCTTCTATGGGAGTGTTGAAAACCTTTTGTGTGTTGATAAATTCTTTAATATTATTCTCAAGATCAGAGGTGTTCTATTATTATAGTAAGATTGATTTCCATACGAATTCCCATAATTATTAGACGAATTACTAGGAAAAGGCCTAGGATTAAAATTACCTCTATAAGCATTGTTGTTGAAATTATATCTAGAGATAAAATTCACATCAATGGCATCACTATTTTGCTCAATCAAAGTAGACAAAGGCGTATCATTAAAATCAATAGGAGCACTTTTACTAGCAACCAATTTCATAAGAGCATCAATTTTATCACTCAAAGAAGAAAATTCTTAAAACCAAATTAACTTTTTTACTAGTAGGAGCTCTTTCAGTATGCCATTGTGAATAATTTGCCATGATATTATCAAGAAATTTGGTGGCTTCATCCAAAGTAATTTCAATAAAAGTACAACCCGCGGTTGAGTCTAAAAGATTACGAGAAACAAAATTCAACCCCGCATAAAAAATTTGTACGATCATCCAAAGATTTAACCCATGAGTTGGGCAATTCCTTAGCATCATTTTCATCCTTTCCCAAGATTGTGCAATATGCTCATGTTCAAGTTGCTTGAAATTCATGATCTGGGTTCTAAGGGAAATAATTTTTGCGGGAGGAAAATACTTAGTGATAAAAGCATCTTTGCACTTATTCCAAGAATCGATACTATTACGAGGCAAAGAAGAGAACAATTTTTTTGCAGAATCGCGCAAAGAGAACGGAAATAATTTCATCTTGACCACATCATTGTCCACATCTTTTTTCTTTTGCATATCGCATAATTCCACAAAGGTATTAAGATGGGACGCGGCATCCTCATTAGGGGTACCCGAAAATTGGTCTTTCATAACAAGATTCAGCAAAGCAGTATTAATATCACAAGTCTCCACACTAGTGGCGGGAGGAGCAAGTAGAGTGCCAATAAAATCATTATTGTTGGTATTTGAGAGATCACATAACTTGGTGTTCTCTTGAGTCATGATGACTACACAACAAGATTGCACTCAAAAACAGATCTGGCAAGAAAATGGTGAACGGAAAAAGAGAGGCGAATAAAACGACAAATTTTTGTGAAGTGGGGGAGAGGAAAACGAGAGGCAAATGGCGGATAATGTAAATTCCAAGGAGATGAGATTTGTGATTAGGAACCTGGTATATGTTGAAGATCCTCCCCAGCAACAGCGCCAGAAATTGGCACGTGGCCGGGAGACTATCTTGACTTCATCCTCCCCGGCAACGGCGCCAGAAATTCCTTTTGATGTCGCTTGAAGCTACGTCGGTATTTCCCCAAAGAGGAAGGGATGATGCAGCACAGCGGTGGTAGGTATTTCCCTCTGATATGAAACCAACGTTATCGAACCAGTAGGAGAACCAAGCAACACAACGTAAACAGCCCCTGCACACAAATAACAACACCTCGCAACCCGACGTGTTAAAGGGGTTGTCAATCCCTTTTGGGGTACGGCGCCAGAAATTGCATGATGACGGGAGAAAGTTGTCATAGATTGAAATAATAGATCACAAATAAAATAAAGTGCAGCAAAGTATTTTTGGATTTTTGGTTTAATAGATCTGAATAAAAAGTGCAAATAAAATAGATCGCAAAGCAAATATATGAGAAATAAGACCCGGGGACCGTAGGTTTCACTAGTGGCTTCTCTCAAAAAAATAGCAAACGGTGGGTAAACAAATTACTCTTGGGCAATTGATAGAACTTCAAATAATTATGACGATATCCAGGCAATGATCATTACATAGGCATCACGTACAAGATTAGTAGACCGACTCCTGCCTGCATCTACTACTATTACTCCACACATCGACCGCTATCCAGCATGCATCTAGTGTATTAAGTTCATGGAAAAATTGAGTAATGCAATAAGAACGATCACATGATGTAGACAAGATCCGTTTATCTATATGGCGGTAGATATAGATCTTGTCTTTTTATCCTTAGTAGCAACGATACATACATGTCGGTTCCCTTTCTGTCACTGGGATCGAGCACCGTAAGATCGAACCCACTACCGGGCACCTCTTCCCATTGAAAGATAAATAGATCAAGTTGGCCAAACAAAACCCAAATATCGGAGAAGAAATACGAGGCTATAAGAGATCATGCATATAAGAGATCAAAGAAACTCAAATAACTTTCATGGATATAAAAAGGTATGAATGATCATAAACTCAAAGTTCATCAGATCCCGACAAACACACCGCAAAAGAGTTACATCATATGGATCTCCAAGAGACCATTGTATTGAGAATCCAACGAGAGAGAGGAAGCCATCTAGCTACTAACTACGGACCCGAAGGTCTACAAAGAACTACTCATGCATCATCGGAGAGACACCAATGGAGGTGGTGAACCCCATCCGAGATGGTGTCTAGATTGGATCTGGTGGTTCTGGACTCTGCGGCGGCTGGATGAATATTTTGTTGACTCCCCTAGGGTTCTGGTATTTTTGGGGTATTTATAGAGCAAAGAGGCGGTCCGGGGGGCACCCGAGGTGGGCACAACCCACCAGGGTACGCCTGGGCCTCCTGGCGTGCCCTGGTGGGTTGTGCCCCCCTCGGGGCACCCCCCAGGTGCAACCAGGGCCCATTGCATTCCTTCTAGCCCATAAAAAATCATCGTGGAGTTTCGTGGCATTTGGACTTCATCTGATATTGATTTCCTGCAATGTAAAAAAGATGGAAAAAACAGCAACTTGCACTTGGCATTATTTCAATAGGTTAGTACCAAAAAATTATATAAAATGACTATAAAATGATTATAAAACATCCAAGATTGATAATAAAACAGCATGGAACAATCAAAAATTATAGATACGCTGGAGACGTATCATGGCACCCGGGCCCAAAGTGACAAGCATTGAGCATAGCAAAGTCATAGCAACATCAATCTAAGAACATAGTGGATACTATGGATCAAGCCCTAACAAAACTAACTCGATTACATGATGAATCTCATCCAAATCCTCACCGAACAGCGAGCCTATGAAGGAATTACTCACTCTCGGTGGGGAGCATCATGGAATTGTCGATGGAGAAGGGTTGGTGATGATGAAGAACGAAGCTCCCCCTCTCCGGAGCCCCAAACGGACTCCAGATCTGCCCTCCAGAGGAAGAACAGGGCTTGGCGGCGGCTCCGTCTCGTGGATCACGATAATTCTTTCTCCTTGATTTTTTCTCCGAAAATAGGATTTTATAGCGTTGGTTTCAGGGTCTGCGGGACCACCAGGTGGGGACAACCCACCTGGGCGAGCCAGGAGAGGGGGCGCGCCCTGGTGGATTGTGCCCACCCAAGTGCCCCTCTCTGGCAGGTCTTGGCTCCAGAAATTCTCTTTTATTGTTTAAAAATTCCTCGCGAAGTTTCCTTCCATTCCGAGAACTTCTATTTCTGCACAAAAACAACACCATGGTAGTTCTGCTGAAAACAGCGTCAGTTCGGGGTTAGTTTCTTTCAAATCATGCAAATTAGAGTCCAAAACAAGAGGACAAGCGTTAGGAAAAGTAGATACATTGGAGACGTATCAGGGACATCCACGGTCGCCCGTGCCTCCTGTTCGTTCGGCGTCGTGTTGATCTCTGCAATTAGGGTGTCTTTCTCCGCCCTCAGGACACACAACCGCCATCGCTCATGGCAGGGCATGAACAACCATGCGCCTGCTCGCTGGCAATTTGCCCTTCCACAAGCAGGTGCTTGTCTAGGAGTCGGAGGTTGTAGCGCTGCTCCTTCTGCGCCTGCTGGAACGCCGCAATAGGCAGCGCCGGAAAAAATTATTTACTAGTTGTATGTCTGTGTGTTGCCATGAAATAAAATAAACAAGTTGATGCATGAGGTTTAGAGGTGGGCGAAAATTTGGATGACAACCCCTTCTAGCTTCGTGGTGACTTGCTCATGTGCCTGCGAGTTGTAGAAGCAATTAATCAGGAGGAGCTCGGTGATAATCCTATGTGTTGGTATATAATAATCAATGCAACAACAAAGATGTTGATCTATTTTTGCCATGGGCAAGAACTCATGTAGTCTTAATTCGAAGAATCACCTATGGAGAGGGGAGGGAGGAATATCTAGTGCACCTAGCCATCTTGCGCTACTTGTGTACCAAGTTAATAAAATCCAATTTATAAATATCAAAAAAATTGAACAAAAAGTATGTTGTACTAGCAACAAGAATCTGTCATACTACAAAATTTGAGATCCAAATTGAAAACACGGCATTAGAAAACAGAAAACAAAAATTTGCCGATGATATAGAACATAGGCCAAATTTCAAGGCCCAGGTTGCATTAGGTACTATTCCCAGCATGATTTGTCTTTTTTTTGTTTCTAACTATGTACGTTGAATTTGAATCTAAAAATTTGAACTATGGTAGATATGTGTCATACTTACACCCTCACAAAATTTCATAATTTTCAATGTTCATAAAGTGAGATACGGAGATCGGCACACCGGTAGCACCAAATTCAGTGTTGCACCGGATACGTTCCATGGAGAGGGGCGTCGACAGAATAGCCACATCAAGTTTAATAAGCCAAATGGGAGGGCATATTAATTTGGAACTGCAAGCTTGTTGGAGTCGTGTGTTCAATACAAGAGCCTAAAGAGATATCAGAGTGACAACTTTCAAACACAAATAAAAGAGTATTAACCTATTTTTGTATTCTCTCTGATGATTTTTTGCATTCTATTGTAACATCAACTATATAACCCCCTACCTGCAAAAAAACTCTATTTCCCTCTTAATTAATCGATGAGGCAAATCTTATGCCTCGGTTTCGTGAGAAAAATTATACTTTATTTTGTAATTTGTAACAAGATAATATCATTCAAACTGTTCTGAGATACCAGGTAAAACCATGCTAAAATTTAATGACCCAAAACTAAGATAAAATATAAATACTTCATCAATATTATATGGATGCAACAATGAGTTAAAGAAATTTGAGGTGCACACCCGCAAACAAGTCAAGCTTTGTCAGGCTCACATCACTTCTTAAGCCTATCGTTGGTATTCTAATTTCTAAGAAAAGGTAACTTTTCCCTTCAACAAAGTAACTTCTCACTGTCATTCATCAAAGAAAGGGGAGATCAAAATCAATTTCATCCTCAGTGGGAAATTAAGGACAGTATAACCGCACATAATCCCTGCCCTCACAGCGATTTGGGTTTCAGCCGTCTGTTTTCGTGATCTCGGAGTTCCTGGTCATCAAATTTCGTCTGAAAATCGTGTACTATGTGTAGTCTAGCCCAGTTGTACTGTGGGCTGCTGCTTCCATCTATTTCGAATACATTTGTGCCACACAGTTAGGATCATCCTTCAAAACACAACAGAGGGTGAGATCTGAGGTGAACAAAGAAAGATAGATATACATGAGGGTTTGCGCCCGGGAAGAAAGGGTGTGGTTGTCGCAGCTGGAGATAAGGATAAAATGGATGGAGCGGTGCGAGAGGCCCACGTGGGACACGTTTCGATCATTGGAGGCGACTGACGCTCGGCTGTAATCAACAATTTTTTTCAAGTGTTTTCTTTTTGTTTTTTCTCAATATTAATCAGATTTAAGTTGCCCTTTTGTGTCTTTGTTAAAAAAAGAGTGAGGGGGTCAGATCTGCGGTGGAGACCCTTTACGCTTGTCGGAGATGGGATGGTTATGCGTGACATCGTGTTTGGTTGGGGCTAATTAAAGTTAAGGAACGAAAATTGAAGGGGTACGAGACTTCAAATCTATTGGTTGGTTAGGGAATTGAGAATTCAAAACGAATATGCATGATACTTGAAACTTCAACTCCCACCATTTTTTTAACAGGGGAGAGGGGTGGGAGTTGGAAAAGAACTGTTTTAGTTAGTCCATCATAACGCTTCATCAAAGCTTACATTATCTTTTCTTGTCTAGTCCCTCGTCAATTCCCACCAACTAAACAAGGGAATACAATTTATTCTTAAATTCTCATACATAATTCCTATCACGCGCCAAACAAAGGATTGGGAATAAAATGACTATCCCATGTTTAATCTGAATACAACTCCCTACTCTAAACTCACACTCCCTTTCCCAAATATTGCAAAAAAAAGGACAAAAGAAAAAGCATTTTTTCCATAGCTCCAAAAGGCTAGAAATTTTTACTGATTTTTTCTCAAAGATATGGAGCCACAAGCTAGAAGATGGGCCAGGTGGAGCCCACAGGGCCTCCACGCGGTAGGCCCACATGCCGCCACTACTTGTGATAGGCGTTGGGATTCCCAGAAGAGGAAGGATGATTTAGTATAGTAGCAGATATTATTTTCCTTAGTTAAGAACCAAGGTGTATTGAACCAGTAGGGGAGGTCACACAAACTTCTCGTAGCAGTAACTGCACACACAAAGCAAATACTTGCACCCGATGCGAGTAAGAGAGTTGTCAAGGCCCTTGCACTCATTAATTGAAAGGATTAAATCTGATAGTGATAGATAGATAATAAAAAGAGAAAATAAAAGTAAATAAATTGTAGCAAGTATTTTTAGGTTTTTAGTAAATATAAAGTGAATGGACCCGAGGGCCATAGCGTTCGCTAGAGGCATCTCTCTCATGAGCATAATATGGTGGCTAAATACATTACTGTTGGGCAATTGAAAGAAAAACCACATAGTTATGACGATATTCATGGCATGATCAATACATAGGCATTACGTCCATGACAAGTAAAACATTAATCTTACTAAATCTACTACTATTACTCCATTCAACGACTGCTATCCAGCTGAGGTATTAAGTTCATAACAAACAGAGTAATGCTTGGAGCATGATGACATAATGTAGACAAAGTAAAATCAATTAATATGATTGAACCCCGTCGTTTTACCCCTAGCAGCAACAATACAATACGTGCCTTGCAGCTCTTCTTGTGATAGAGTAAGGACACCGCAAAATTGAACCTGCTACCAAGCACCTCTCCCGCTAAAGATAAATCAATCTAATTGCCTAACGAAGATGGATATATCGAAGAGAATTACAAGGCTACAAAATCACACATAAAAAATCTTAGAAAATACTCAAATACCTTCAATGAGTAATATGATCATAAAACCACAATTCATTGGATCCTAACAAACACACCGCGGGAATTACATCGAATAGATCGCCGAAGAGATCATTGTATTGAAAATCAAAGAGAGGGGGGGAGAGAGAGAGAGATCTAGCTACTCCTATGGACCATAGGTTCTGTGGGAACTAATCACACATCATCACGGAATCAACAATGTTGATGAAAGATGGCCTCCATGATCAATTACCCCTCCAGCAAATAAGAGTACCGGCGGAGACCTCCAGATAGGATCGCGGAAGAGCAGATGCTTGCGGCGGTGATACAATTGTTTCGGGTCTCCCTCTGGGGGTTTATGGATTTTAGGGAATTTATAGCTTTGGAATTTGATAAATGGAGATCTATGGGCCCTGGCGCGCCGTGTGAGCTTGTGGCCCACCTGCAGGTCTTCTGGCTTCCCCCAAAGTTTCTAGTGTCTTTTCTGGTCCAAAAAAAGCATCATAAAGTTTCATCATATTTGGACTTCATTTGGTATGGTTTTTCCACCAAACAAAGAAAATAGGCAAAACAGGAACTGGCACTAGGCACTGAGTTAATAGGTTAGTTCCCAAAAATGACACAAAATGACATATAAAGCATATAAGATTGATAATAACAACATAAAACAATAAAACAATATAGATACGTTGGAGATGTATCATCATACCCAAGCTTAATTCCTACTCATTAGGCAATGGGGAGGCCTTACAATCAATATCAATGCGAGGAGTAGGGATTGTCATGTAACAGATGCACTAGAGCTATAAGTGTATGAAAGCTCACTACTGAAACCAAGTGTGTGTGCATCCAACTGTTGGGGAACGTGGCATGCAATTTCAAAAAAAATCCTACGATCACGCAAGATCTATCTAGGAGATGCATAGCAACGAGATGGGAAGTGTGTGTCCACGTACCCTCATAGACTGAAAGCGGAAGCGTTATGTTAACGCGGTTGATGTAGTCGAACGTCTTCACGATCCAACCGATCCAAGTACCGAACGTACGGCACCTCCGTGTCCAGCACACGTTCAGCTCGATGACGTCCCTCGAACTCTTGATCTAGTAGAGGGTCAAGTGAGAGTTCTGTCAGCATGACGGTGTGGCGATGGTGATGGTGATGTGATCCGCGCGCCTAAGCACTACGACGCTATGACCGGAGGAGTAAACTGTGGAGGGGGCACCGCACACGGCTAAGAGAATTCTTGGTGTGCCTTTGGGGTGCCCCCGCCCCTGTATATAAAGGACGGGGGAGGAGGCTGGCGGCCAGGAGGGGCGCGCCAAGGGGGGAGTCCTACTTGGACTCCCAGTCCAAGTAGGATTCGCCCCCTGTTTCCTTTCTCCACTAGAGGGAAAAGGAAGGAGAGGGAGGGGGAGGGAAAGGGGGCGCCGCCCCCTCCCCTAGTCTAATTCGGACCACCATGGGGGGCGGCCACCCCTTGCGGCCCTCCTCTCTCTCCACTAAGGCCCACTAAGGCCCTTTATTTCCCCTGGGGGGTTCCAGCAACCCCTCGGTACTCCTGTAAAATATCCGAATCACTCAGAATCATTCCGATGTCTGAATATAACCTTCCAATATATGAATCTTTACCTCTCGACCATTTTGAGACTCCTCGTCATGTCCGTGATCTCATCCGAAACTCTGAACAAACTTCGGTCACCAAAACCCATAACTCATAATACAAACCGTCATCGAACGTTAAGCGTGCGGACCCTACGGGTTCGAGAACTATGTAGACATGACCAGGACACATCTCTGGTCAATAACCAATAGCGGAACCTAGATGCTCATATTGGTTCCTACATATTCTACGAAGATTTTTATCGGTCAAACCGCATAACAACATACATCATTCCCTTTGTCATCGGTATGTTACTTGCCCGATATTCGATCGTCGGTATCATCATACCTAGTTCAATCTTGTTACCGGCAAGTCTCTTTACTCGTTACGTAATGCATCATCCCACAACTAACTCATTAGTCACATTGCTTGCAAGGCTTATAGTGATGTGCATTACCGAGAGGGCCCAGAGATACCTCTCCGATACACGGAGTGACAAATCCTAATCTTGATCTATGCCAACTCAACAAACACCTTCAGAGACACCAGTAGAGCATCTTTATAATCACACAGTTACGTTGTGACGTTTGATAGCACACAAGGTGTTCCTCCGGTATTCAGGAGTTGCCTAATCTCATAGTCAGAGGAATATGTATAAGTCATGAAGAAAGCAATAGCAATAAAACTAAACGATCATAATGCTAAGCTAACGAATGGGTCTTGTCCATCACATCATTCTCTAATGATGTGATCCCGCTTATCAAATGACAACAAATGTCTATGGTTAGGAAACTTAACCATCTTTGATTGACGAGCTAGTAAAGTAGAGGCATACTAGGGACACTCTGTTTTGTCTATGTATTCACACATCTACTAAGTTTCCGGTTAATACAATTTTACATGAATAATAAACATTTATCATGATATAAGGAAATATAAATAACAACTTTATTATTGCCTCTAGGGCATATTCCCTTCAGTCGCCCACTTGCACTAGAGTCAATAATCTAGATTACATAGTAATGATTCTAACACCCATGGAGTCTTGGTGCTGATCATGTTTTGCTCGTGGAAGAGGCTTAGTCAACGGGTCTGCAACATTCAGATCCGTATGTATTTTGCAAATCTCTATGCCTCCCTCCTTGACTTGATCGCGGATGGAATTGAGGCGTCTCTTGATGTGTTTGGTTCTCTTGTGAAATCTGGATTCCTTCGCCAAGGCAATTACTCTAGTATTGTCACAAAAGATTTTCATTGGACCCTATGCACTAGGTATTACACCTAGATCGGATATGAACTCCTTCATCCAGACTCCTTCTTTTGCTGCTTCTGAAGCAGCTATGTACTCCGCTTCACATGTAGATCCCGCCACGACGCTCTGCTTGGAACTGCACCAACTGACAGCTCCACCATTCAATATAAATACGTATCCGGTTTGTGACTTAGAGTCATCCGGATAAGTGTCAATGCTTGCATCGACGTAACCATTTACGACAAGCTCTTTGTCACCTCCATAAACGAGAAACATATCCTTAGTCCTTTTCAGGTATTTCAGGATGTTCTTGACCGCTGTCCAGTGATCCACTCCTGGATTACTTTGGTACCTCCCTGCTAAACTTATAGCAAGGCACACATCAGGTCTGGTACACAGCATTGCATACATGATAGAACCTATGGCTGAAGCATATGGAATGACTTTCATTTTCTCTCTATCTTCTACAGTGGTCGGGCATTGAGTCTGACTCAACTTCACACCTTGTAACACACATAAGAACCCTTTCTTAGTTTCTTTGACTGGTCCATTTTGAACTTCTTCAAAACTTTATCAAGGTATGTACTTTGTGAAAGTCCTATTAAGCGTCTTGATCTATCTATATAGATCTTGATGCCCAATATATAAGCAGCTTCACCGAGGTCTTTCATTGAAAAATTCTTATTCTAGTATCCTTTGATGCTATTCAGAAATTCGGTATCATTTCCAGTCAACAATATGTCATCTACATATAATATTAGAAATGCTACAGAGCTCCCACTCACTTTCTTGTAAATACGGGCTTCTCCAAAAGTCTGTATAAAACCATATGATTTGATCACACTATCAAAGCGTATATTCCAACTCCGAGAGGCTTGCACCAGTCCATAAATGGATCACTGGAGCTTGCACACTTTGTTAACACCTTTAGGATCGACAAAACCTTCTGGCTACATCATATACAACTCTTCTTTAAGATACCCATTAAGGAATGTAGTTTTGACATCCATTTGCCAAATTTCATAATCATAAAATGTGGCAATTGCTAACATGATTCGGACAGACTTAAGTATCGCTACGGGTGAGAAGGTCTCATCGTAGTCAACTCCTTGAACTTGTCGAAAACCTTTTGCAACAAGTCGAGCTTTGTAGACAGTAACATTACCGTTAGCGTCAGTCTTTTTCTTGAAGATCCATTTATTCTCTATGGCTTGCCGATCATCGGGCAAGTCAACCAAAGTCCACACTTTGTTCTCATACATGGATCCCATCTCAGATTTCATGACCTCAAGCCATTTCACGGAATCTGGGCTCATCATTGCTTCCTCATAGTTCATAGGTTCGTCATGGTCTAGTAACATGACTTCCAGAACAGGATTACCGTACCACTCTGGTGCGGACCGTACTCTGGTTGACCTACGAGGTTCGGTAGTAACTTGATCTGAAGTTTCACGATCATCATCATTAACCTCCTCACTAATTGGCGTAGGAATCACTAGAACTGATTTCTGTGATGAACTACTTTCCAATTCGGGAGAAGGTACAATTACCTCATCAAGTTCTACTTTCCTCCCACTCACTTCTTTCGAGAGAAACTCCTTCTCTAGAAAGGATCCATTCTTAGAAACGAATATCTTGCCTTCGGATCTATGATGGAAGGTGTACCCAACAGTTTCCTTTGGGTATCCTATGAAGACACATTTCTCCAATTTGGGTTCGTGCTTATCAGGTTCAAGCTTTTTCACATAAGCATCGCAGCCCCAAACTTTAAGAAACGGCAGCTTAGGTTTCTTGCCAAACCACAGTTCATATGGTGTCGTCCCAATGGATTTAGATGGTGCCCTATTTAACGTGAATGCAGCCATCTCTAAATAAAGGAAATATTCCCTAGAGGCAATAATAAAGTTGTTATTTATATTTCCTTATATCATGATAAATGTTTATTATTCATGCTAGAATTATATTAACCGGAAACTTAGTACATGTGTGAATACATAGACAAACAGAGTGTCACTAGTATGCCTCTACTTGACTAGCTCGTTAATCAAAGATGGTTAAGTTTCCTAGCCATAGACATGAGTTGTCATTTGATGAACGAGATCACATCATTAGAGAATGATGTGATTGACTTGACCGATCCGTTACCTTAGCACTATGATCGTTTGGTTTTGTTGCTATTGCTTTCTTCATGACTTATACATGTTCCTATAACTATGAGATTACGCAACTCCCGAATACCGGAGGAACACTTAGTGTGCTATCAAACGTCCCAACGTAACTGGGTGATTATAAAGATGCTCTACAGGTGTCTCCGATGGTGTTTGTTGAGTTGGCACAGATCGAGATTAGGATTTGTCACTCCGATTGTCGGAGAGGTATCTCTGGGCCCTCTCGGTAATGCACATCACTCTTGTGCAGCTTGTCAAAGGTCTTCGTCCTCAAGCCTCGCAATACTTCAGCATTTGCCCTCTCCGCTCGGCCGTTGCTCCGTGGATGTGCCACGAAAGCAAAACATACCTTGCTGTCGAGGTCTTGGATGTACTGCATGAAGGTGTGGCTTGTGAACTGCGTGCCGTTGTCGGTGATGACTCTGTTTGGCACACCAAAATGGCAGACCAGTCCTTTGAAGAACTTGACAGCTGACTGAGCAGTCACCTTCCTCACTGCTTCCACCTCCGGCCACTTTGTGAACTTGTCGATTGCAACGTACAAGTACTCAAAGCCCCCGACAGCACGGGGGAAGGGGCTCAGTATATTGAGCCCCCAGACCGAGAATGGCCAAGAGAGAGGGATTGTTTGAAGGGCTTGGGCTGGTTGATGAAGCTTCTTTGAATGGAACTGGCACGCTTCACACTTGGTTACTAGTGCCGTCGCATCCTGGAGGGCGGTGGGCCAGAAGAAACCTTGCCGGAACGCCTTCCCGGCAAGGTCCCTCGACCCTATGTGGGAGCCACATATGCCTCCATGTATCTCCGCCAACAGCTCCAGTCCTTCCTCTCGGGGGATGCACTTGAGTTTCACACCGTTCGGCCTTCTCCGGTACAGGACGTCATTGACGAACTGGTATAGGGCGGACCGACAGGCTACTTTCTCCGCTTCTTCCTGCTCCTTAGGAAGCTCCCCTATTTGGAGGAATTGGACGGTATGCTGCGCCCATGCCGGAGCCTGGGGCTCGACGGCAAGGACCAAAGGCATCTCTTCCGCCATGGGAGCGGCTGTCTCTACAGCTAGGGCTTGACGCCCTGCCGGAGCCAGTTGCTCTTGGGCAGGCTCAGCGTCCGCGGCAGCACCCTTGCCGGCAGGCCCAGGGGGCTCGGTAGGAAAGTACTTGCCGGGACATGATTTCCTCCGCTTGTTCTGCCCCGCTGATAGTTCGACGGATGGTTGAGTTAACCGGAGCAAAAAGGTACCTGGTTCCACAGGTAGCTTGAATGCGGCACGCTTTGACAGGTAATCGGCGATGTCGTTCTCCGCTCGGGGGACGTGCTCCGCCTGAATACCGTCAAAGCGTTCCTCCAGCTTCCTCACCTCATCTACGTAAGCTTCCATCAATGGGCTCTGATAATCCTTGTTGACCTACCTGACAAGGAGCTATGAGTCAACCCTGACGATGAGCTTCTTAACCCCGAGGTCTGTCGCGATCCTGAGACCGGCAAGCAATCCCTCGTACTCAGCAGTGTTGTTGGTGGACATCTCCCTGGGGAAGTGCATCTGGATCACGTACTTGAGGTGTTCTTCGGTGGGTGCGACGAGTAGCACACCGGCACCGGCGCCTTGCAGCGAGAAAGCCCCATCAAAGTACATGATCCAGTCGCGGTCTGCTTCCTTGCCGGGGAGAGTGGTCTCCTGGATTTCTTCGTCAGGCGTCGAGGTCCATTCTGCGATGAACTCCGCCAAGACTCTGCTCTGAATTGTCGAGGTACTTTCAAACTTTAGACCGAAACTTGATAGCTCCAAGGCACATTCCACAATCCTTCCGGTTGCGTCTGGGTTATGCAGTATCCGTTGCAACGGGAGGCGGGTGTGACGCCCCCAATTTGACCGTACACTAATCATGCACGCAAATGTGTACGATCAAGATCAGGGACTCACAGGAAGGTATCACAACACAACTCTACAACATAAATAAGTCATACAAGCATCATAATACAAGCAAGGGGCCTCGAGGGCTCGAATACAATTGCTCGATCATAGACGAGTCAGCGGAAGGAACAATATCTGAGTACAGACATAAGTTAAACAAGTTTTCCTTAAGAAGGCTAGCACAAAAGTAGAAACGATCGAAAAGGCAAGGCCTCCTGCCTGGGACCTCCTAACTACTCCTCGAAGTCGAACTCCATGTAGAATCATCCTCGGGATCTCTAGCTCCTGGACTCCAGCATCTGGTTGCGACAACCAGGTATAGAAAGGGGAAAAGAGGGAGAAAAGCAACCGTGAGTACTCATCCAAAGTACTCGCAAGCAAGGAGCTACACTACATATGCATGGGTATATGTGTAAAGGACCATATCGGTGGACTGAACTGCAGAATGCCAGAATAAGGGGGGATAGCTAGTCCTGTCGAAGACTACGCTTCTGGCCACCTCCATCTTGCAGCATGTAGAAGAGAGTAGATGGTAAGTTCACCAAGTAGCATCGCATAGCATAATCCTACCCGGCGATCCCCTCCTCGTCGCCCTGTTAGAGAGCGATCACCGGGTTGTATCTGGCACTTGGAAGGGTGTGTTTTATTAAGTATCCAGTTCTAGTTGTCATAAGGTCAAGGTACAACTCCGGGTCGTCCTTTTACCGAGGGACACGGCTATTCGAATAGATAAACTTCCCTGCAGGGGTGCACCACATAACCCAACACGCTCGATCCCATTTGGCCGGACACACTTTTCTGGGTCATGCCCGGCCTCGGAAGATCAACACGTCGCAGCCCCACCTAGGCTCAACAGAGAGGTCAGCACGCCGGTCTAAACCTATGCGCGCAGGGGTCTGGGCCCATCGCCCATTGCACACCTGCACGTTGCGTACGCGGCCGGAAGCAGACCTAGCCCCCTTAATACAAGCGCGAGCTTACGGTCCAATGCGGCGCGCGCCACTCAGTCGCTGACGTCAAAAAGAGCTTCGGCTGATACCACGACGTCGAGTGCCCATAACTGTTCCCGCGTAGTTGGTTAGTGCGTATAGACCAAATGGCCAGACTCAGATCAAATACCAAGATCTCGTTAAGCGTGTTAAGTATCCGCGAACGCCGACCAGGGCCAGGCCCACCTCTCTCCTAGGTGGTCTCAACCTGCCCTGTCGCTCCGCCATAAAGTAACAGTCGGGGGCCGTCAGGAACCCAGGCCCACCTCTACCGGGATGGAGCCACCTGTCCTTTCAGCCCCCTCATCAGAATCACTTGCGGGTACTCAACGAGCCGACCCGACTTTAGTCACCACATGTGTCATGTATATAATGTATATAGTATATACCCGTGATCACCTCCCGAAGTGATCACGGCCCAGTAGTATAGCATGGCAGACGGACAAGAGTGTAGGGCCACTGATGGAACACTAGCATCCTATACTAAGCAGTAGGATAGCAGGTAAGGGTAACAACTGTAGCAACAATGACAGGCTATGCATCAGGATAGGATTAACGGAAAGCAGTAACATGCTACACTACTCTAATGCAAGCAGTATAGAGAAGAATAGGCGATATCTGGTGATCAAGGGGGGGCTTGCCTGGTTGCTCTGGCATGAAGGAGGGATCGTCAACACCGTAGTCGAACTGGGGGTCGCCGGCAGTCTCGGGGTCTACCGGAAAGAAGTAACGAAGGGGGAACACAATAAATAACAGAGCAATCAAAGCATCACAAAGCGTAGCATGGCAATACGCGGTGCAAGAGGTGACCTAACGCAGTAGTAGGTGATACCCACGAAGTGGGGAAACATCCGGGAAAGTATTCCCGGTGTTTTGCGTTTTCGGACAAATGAACCGGAGGGGGAAAGTTGCGTGTTTGCTATGCTAGGGATGTGTGGCAGACGAACGGACTGCGTATTTGGATTCGTCTCGTCGTTCTGAGCAACTTTCATGTAGAAAGTATTTTCATCTGAGCTACGGTTTATTTTATATGATTTTCTAAAGTTTTAAATCATTTTAGAATTTATTTAATTAATTTAATTCAACATTATCCAGAATAGTGCACGCTAACGTCATCATGACGTCAGCATGATGTCAGCAGTCAGCAGAGGTGTTGACTGGTCAAACTGACATGTGGGTCCAGTGGGACCCACCTGTCATTCTCTGTTTAGATTAATTAGGAATTAGCTAAACTAATTACTGTTTAATTAAACTAACTAGTTAATTAGATTAATTAAACAGGATTAATTAACTTAATTAATTAATTAATAATTAATTTTATTAATTCATTTTTATTTTTGATTAATTTTTTTATTTTTTTTAATTGACGTTCTGGGGCGTGGGCCCCCATGTCATTGGCACAGGGGCCATAGCGTGTGCGGGCGCTGGGTGCGGGCGTGGTGCCCGTGCCCGAGGCCGAACGGGGCTGGCCCCGGACGCAGCCCGCGGCGTGGGCACCGGCAGCCAGAACGCCGGCCAGTGGGGGGGCGAGCCGCGGTGGACGGGGCGAGGCCAGGGACGGCGACGGGGCGGCGGTGCCTGAGCTAGTGGCAGAGGCGGGCGACGGCGGGCGAGCCACGGCAAGCAGTGGCGAGGCGCGGGCGTGGCTGGATGCAAAGGCACGCGGAGGCGGGCGTGGTAGGCGTGGCGGGGCGCGGTCAAGGCGCGAGGTGCGGGCGGAGGTCGTGGACGTCGCGGCGGAGCGCGAGCGGGCGCGGGGAGGGGACGTGGTGCGCGGGCGGCGTGCACGTGTGGAACGGCGTGTGCGCGCGCGCGGGACGATGTCGTGGCCGTGAGCGCGTGCGCGAGACAGAAGGAGGAGAGGAGGAGGCTGAGGCTCACAGGGGCCGTAGGGAAAGGGCAATGGAGCGCGGGGAGGAAGCCGGGGACATAGTGACGCAGGGGAGGATGACGGCGAGGTCCGGGTGGGGGTGGCGCTCCGGCGTCGGCGATGTGGTCCAGCGGCGTCAGAGGCGGGGCGGCGTGGTCGAGGCAGCGCTCCGGGCGGCGGTGGACGGCGAAGGGCATCAGGGGCGGAGCCGGGTTCGATCCCCCTTTCCCGATCCAGATCGGGATCGGGATGTGGGGGGCAGACGAGGGAGAGTGGGGGATCGTGGGGGGGTGGTTGGGCTAGGGTTACGGGTGAGGGGGTTATGGGTTAGTAGGCAGGGGGTGGGCCGGCCTACGGTTGACCAGGTGGCTTAGTGGCCAGCTGGGCCGAGGCCCAGCGGGGGGGGGGGGGATCTTTTCCTTTCTTTCTTTCTTTTTGTTTCCTTTTCTTCTTTTTATTTTTATTTTTCTGTTCTGTTTTATTTTAGATACACATTGTTTTTAGCTTAGAAAAAAATGATAACAACTCCTAAATTGATGTTTGAGAACCACCCACTGCCATAAATGTTTTACCCCGAAATAAATTAGTTTAGAATTTTATTAATCGAAAAATGTATTTACTTAATTGTTTTGCTGCAGTTCTAATCACTTTAGAGTAATTAATTATTTTATAAAAATGTTGTTTCTCCACCAATACTATCGATGATTTAATTGTCACAATAAGAACATTTTAGTTTTGAGAATTTGAAAACTTTAATTGATTGACTTGACTTTGAATTTGAAATTTGATTCGGTTTTGAACTAACGCAAGATTTGCAACAGTAATCGAAGTGACGTGGCATCATTAATTTGGGATTACTGTAGCTTAATTACCCGGGCATCACAATTCTCCTCCTCTACAAGAAATCTCGTCCCGAGATTTAAGAGGGGGAGTAAGGGGGAAGGGATTTGGTCGTGAAATTCTAACGAGTCTTCTCGGGCTTGGTTGCTATTCTCAGAGAGGTCGATCCATTATGTTGATGTCTTCATTTCTCTGCTTCAGGTCATCATGCTGAAGTCCGCATCCTTTCTTCTGGAACTCAATCGTACTTACGAATGTATAAAGGGGGTATTCCGGGACAACGGACCTCTGCAAGGTTGACTATCTGGTAGCTAATATCGGGGAAGGTGGCGGAAAGTAACTCTCGAACTGGAACTTTAAGAAGATATCGAGAGTAAAGTAAGGAGGTATCATGGGAAGTTTCAAGCAGGTAGGCAATCGTTCGATGCCTGAAACAAAGTGTAAAAGGGGTCTAGAGCAATGGGAATAAGTTTTGTGTCTGATACCAGAATAGATGACTAGGAAGGTGGCCCATGAATTAAATACGAAGCCAAGCGTGGGGAATAACCATTAGAAACAGGGTTGTATAGGAGAGTCAGGTTTTGATCCTGTGGAACTGTGGGTTATGGGCCCACCAGGTGGGTTAAAAGTAGAAGGAGCGGTGACATCTTGGTCGGTCATGACAGCAAGGCATGTCAAAGGGTAGCCTGTCAATTATGTCAGCTCGGTACCAAGGGCGAGGGGCGAAGAGAACTATTTTCCTGCTCGTTGAACGAGGCGGACCAATAGGCAAGTTCTCGTCCATCGGTCGTTACCGGAATGTCATCAACAAAAGTATCAGGGTCTTACTGACAAAATTATACACCGAGGTGTTTACATAATCAGGGAATATTAATGCTTAGATCATATAGATCACAAGAAAGGTTAAACCAAACAATGGAAAGGAAAATATGTTTATCAGAGTAAACAGAACAATGGAAAGGAAAATGTGTTTAAGCACATATTTCAGGGATATATCCTTCCCAAGGACAAGCTGAGCATGATATCCATGACAGGATATAATGTAGAAAACTCTTTAGGTAGGGGAGAGAAATTTCATGACATTACCCATACAACGGTGTTTGGATAATTGAGGAGGAAATATTTAGCATTGGGCTTCAAATGTTCCTGTTGAAAATCGGAGTACCATAGACATGCTTCGAGATAGCATTGACATGGTCAACTGGTGAAGATCAGACTTTGGAAACAAAAAGGATCCATCAGGAACAACTTATAGAATAAGTCTTACAATTTCCTCATGGAAGAATGGATAACCTTGCTGAAAGGAAGAACTATAAGAATAGGTCCTCCGGCTAGTTGTGCTAGGCATGACATCACCCTACCGGGTCATATAAAGACCAATGTATAACTCTTGGAAATATGTTCCAACCATCATATCTGACCGAGATTCAGATCTGATTGGTGTCAGGATACCTCAAACTCAGGATGTCTGAGAAGAAAGGTGCAACACAAATTGATGGGATGACATTGTAAGATTCTCGGGAAATGAACTATGAAAGCAAGTTCCGAAATAAGAGTTCATCATTAAACCAAGGAGAGGGTTAGGAGGTGGCTGATGGACTCAGCGACATTCCATTGAGATTTCCAAAAGATGGATTTCCACAATTATGTGTACAAGGAGATAGATTTTGTCAGTTCAAATGATATAATGAGGTATGCTCGAGGAAACATACACGATTGAACATTGGTTGACGGTGCACCCGAAATATGGGCTAGGCAGCATAATCAATGTTCAAATGATAATTCAATAAGCCATAGACGTAGAATGAAACTATAGACCAATAACTTCAAAGCAATAGGGTTGCTAGAAGTTTAGAATTTACACATCACAAACCACTTGTGGGTACCCCGGTTGGAATCAACACGAGGACCAAGAAAGAATGGTGATGGTGAGAAGTATCATTATAGCAAGAATTCTTAAGAGGTGGAGCAATCCTCACAACATTCTTGACATCAAAGATGGTAATACTCCGCGGTAGAACTTAACATAAGTTGGATAGCAGGGAAATCAAGATACAACACAAAATATGAACAAGTTTGTGTTGGGGGGAGGCAAGAATGTTGTCGATGATAACACAATTCATCGAGGGGCAAGGATGGTATTTCTCATCCTGAATTTCGACACACAACTTGGAAGAAGTCAAATTGTTGACAATGATCACGACAAATTTGTCGAGAGGTTTTCAAGAAGATGTAACTGATCGACGATGACATCAAGTCAAAGGAATGATGAAAGCGAAAGGTTATTGGAACCACGGGTAGGACAGAAACTCGAAATCAAGTTTGCTGTTCAAGGAGAAGTGATATGACGAGGAAGATCGATGTAAGATTAGCTCACCGTCGAAGGTTGTGCTCCGTGATTAAGGACCAGGTAGCACAGTTAAAATCAGCACGATAATGATGTAGCCGAGTAGGCTAGGAATGACGTGATCGAGTTCAAACTCGTAAGTAATGAAGGTTACCAAGAGTTGTTGAATCGCAGTGCGGACACGATTCAGTTGTCGGTGTCCTTGAGGGGTTCTAACAACTCAGAACCCGTTGGAAAAATGGAATCGGCAAGAATATTAGTTGATGAAGAACTCATAAGAAGTTATGT
Source organism: Triticum aestivum (assembly GCF_018294505.1). Classification (NCBI taxonomy): domain Eukaryota; kingdom Viridiplantae; phylum Streptophyta; class Magnoliopsida; order Poales; family Poaceae; genus Triticum; species Triticum aestivum. The sequence goes on from NC_057802.1 coordinate 148,196,068, forward strand.
TGCTCGTGATAATCTCGAGATACCAAGGGGTAATACTCGACGACAGATCAAAGTAGAGGTTAGATTGGGTTTTGCTCTGCAGAAGTCAAGTGCTTAAACTTGCACGAGAAATGGTGTTTAAAGGAGAACGTGGTCGGAACCACGATTGCAAAAGGCCAGATCCCAGATATAAGATGAACTTATACCAAGGGAATAATTAATTTAAGAAAAGCTTTAATGATAAGATCTACATTGTGTCCATGGGCATGAACGCAAAGTTCAAGGTCGACTCCCACTTCTTCAATGCATAACCTTTCATTCACTTCTCGCGTTTGATGAAGTTGCAGTGTTGAAATTTTTTATCTGGCAAAATACCAGAAGAGTATGACTCATGAAAACTTTCGAGTTCACACATATTATGAAAGGCATAGGTTCAACCCATTGGGGCATCGTGGAAACATATACCACAAGCTTCAGGGGTAAATAACTCAAGCTCGATAGTAGAGCATGGGTGTCAAAACGAGAGGATACAATTTACTAAAGGCATTATGTATCAGGGAAAGAACTCATAAGGTGATTAAATATGAGGGCACTGTCGGATAATAATCTAACAAAGGATTTGGTGGTCCACAAGGGATCAGATGTGAGCATCGATACTCAACTAGAGGAAGAAAGAATGCAAGGGGATCAAATTATAGAAACAACTGGCTAACTCAAAGCTCAAATGCAAAGGAATTATGATTTCCAAATCAAGGGATCAGAAGCAAACGCTCTGATTAAGGATGGATAAGTTGAATAGCCTTAGGGGTACAATCGATGGCAATTTGATTGGTCGATACCAGCTCATGTTTAAAATGACATTTGAGCCAGAAGGAAGAATTCTAGGATCTGATTGAGGACTGCGAGAATTCGCAACATATTGAATCAACGGACTCAAAATGATAATGACAAGAGATGCCAATAAGATTACGAGACTTAAGATTAATCATAATGCAAGTAAGCAAGAATTTCAAGAGCAAAAAGGCTCCTGAAGATTTTCGGAAGATCGAATGATATTTTGAACACTTTCGTGAAATACTTGAATCAACTAGGGATGAGCGGATACTCGGTAAGTGCGAGGATTATCTGTAGGGGTATTCAGGTGACAAAGAACAGCAAGGTAGTAAGCTCAAAGGATTCTCGGAACAACAGAGAGAATTTCGGGGTATCTTGTAATAACAAGATCAACTGGGAAACATTGTATGAATGGCGAGTATACGTGGTTATCCATAGGAGTTTATCGATGAAAGGGAATTGCAAAAGCGATGAACACAAGTTCTCGGGTTATCAGCGGAGAGTATCTTCAGGGTCTTCACATGCAGCAGACGATCATCAGTAATAAGGGGCTCTCCGAGTGAAAGTGATAACGAGATCCTAATGTTAGATTTAGCAAAATTCATTTAACCCGAATAGGAGAGAGATCAGAGTCCCAGAGTAAAGGTCGAGGAGTAAAAGATCCTAGTACCACCCAATGGCAACGTGGGCCCGTAAGACACACAGCCATGTTAGTAAAAACTTTTCCAATGACTAGACTCGACTTCGGCCAAGGAGTTGGAAAGGGGGATTCCTACAGGCAGTCGGCTCTTATACCAACTTGTGACGCCCCTGATTTGACCGTACACTAATCATGCACGCAAATGTGTACGATCAAGATCAGGGACTCACGGGAAGATATCACAACACAACTCTACAACATAAATAAGTCATACAAGCCAGGGGCCTCGAGGGCTCAAATACAATTGCTCGATCATAGACGAGTCAGCGGAAGCAACAATATCTGAGTACAGACATAAGTTAAACAAGTTTGCCTTAAGAAGGCTAGCACAAAAGTAGCAATGATCGAAAAGGCACGGCCTCCTGCCTGGGACCTCCTAACTACTCCTCGAAGCCGAACTCCATGTAGAATCATCCTCGGGATCTCTAGCTCCTGGACTCCAGCATCTGGTTGTGACAACCAGGTATAGAAAGGGGAAAAGAGGGAGAAAAGCAACCGTGAGTACTCATCCAAAGTACTCGCAAGCAAGGAGCTACACTACATATGCATGGGTATATGTGTAAAGGACCATATCGGTGGACTGAACTACAGAATGCCAGAATAAGGGGGGATAGCTAGTCCTGTCGAAGACTACGCTTCTGGCCACCTCCATCTTGCAGCATGTAGAAGAGAGTAGATGGTAAGTTTGTTGGGGAACGTAGTAATTTCAAAAAAATTCCTACGCACACGCAAGATCATGGTGATGCATAGCAACGAGAGGGGAGAGTGTTGTCCACGTACCCTCGTAGACCGACAGCGGAAGCGTTATCACAACGCGGTTGATGTAGTCGTACGTCTTCACGATCCGACCGATCAAGTACCGAACGTACGGCACCTCCGAGTTCTACACACGTTCAGCTCGATGACGTCCCTCGAACTCCGATCCACCCGAGTGTTGAGGTAGAGTTTCGTCAGCACGACGGCGTGGTGACGATGATGATGTTCCACCGACGCAGGGCTTTGCCTAAGCTCCGCAACGGTATTATCGAGGTGTAATATGGTGGAGGGGGCACCGCACACGGCTAAAATATCATATATCAAGTGTGTATAGAGGTACCCCCTGCCCCCGTATATAAAGGAGCAAGGGGGAGGCCGGCTGCCCTAGGCGCGCCAAGGAGAGGGGGGGAGTCCTCCTCCTAGTAGTAGTAGGACTCCCCTTTCCTAGTCCTACTAGGAAAAGAAGGGGGGAAGGAAAGAGAGGGAGAGGGAGAGGGAAAGGGGGCTGCGCCCCCCTCTCCAAGTCCAACTAGGACTCCTCCTGGGAGGGGGCGCACCACCTCCTGGCTGCTGCCCTCTCTCTCCCCTCAAGGCCCACTAAGGCCCAATACTTCCCCGAGGGGTTCCGGTAACCCTCCGGCACTCCGGTTTAATCCGAAACTTCTCCAGAACACTTCCGGTGTCCGAATATAGTCGTCCAATATATCAATCTTTATGTCTCGACCATTTCGAGACTCCTCGTCATGTCCGTGATCACATCCGGGACTCCGAACAACCTTCGGTACATCAAAACATATAAACTCATAATATAAATGTCATCGTAACTTTAAGCGTGCGGACCCCTCGGGTTCGAGAACTATGTAGACATGACCGAGACACCTCTCCGGTCAATAACCAATAGCGGGACCTGGATGCCCATATTGGCTCCCACATATTCTACGAAGATCTTTATCGGTCAGACCGCATAACAACATACGTTGTTCCCTTTGTCATCGGTATGTTACTTGCCCGAGATTCGATCGTCGGTATCTCGATACCTAGTTCAATCTCGTTACTGGAAAGTCTCTTTACTCGTTCCGTAATACATCATCCTGCAACTAACTCATTAGTCACAATGCTTGCAAGGCTTATAGTGATGTGCATTACCGAGTGGGCCCAGAGATACCTCTCCGACAATCGGAGTGACAAATCCTAATCTCGAAATACGCCAACCCAACAAGTACCTTTGGAGACACCTGTAGAGCACCTTTATAATCACCCAGTTATGTTGTGACATTTGGTAGCACACAAAGTGTTCCTCCGGTAAACGGGGGTTGCATAATCTCATAGTCATAGGAACATGTATAAGTCATGAAGAAAGCAATAGCAACATACTAAACGATCGGGTGCTAAGCTAACGGAATGGGTCAAGTCAATCACGTCATTCTCCTAATGAGGTGATCCCGTTAATCAAATGACAACTCATGTCTATGGCTAGGAAACATAACCATCTTTGATTAACGAGCTAGTCAAGTAGATGCATACTAGTGACACTCTGTTTGTCTATGTACTCACACATGTATTATGTTTCCGGTTAATACAATTCTAGCATGAATAATAAACATTTATCATGATATAAGGAAATATATAATACTTTATTATTGCCTCTAGGGCATATTTCCTTCAGTCTCCCACTTGCACTAGAGTCAATAATCTAGATTACATAGTAATGATTCTTACACCCATGGAGTCTTAGTGCTGATCATGTTTTGCTCGTGGAAGAGGCTTAGTCAACGGGTCTGCAACACTCAGATCCGTATGTATCTTGCAAATTTCTATGTCTCCCACGTGGACTAAATCCCGGATGGAATTGAAGCGTCTTCTGATGTGCTTGGTTCTCTTGTGAAATCTGGATTCCTTTGCTAAGGAAATTGCACCAGTATTGTCACAAAAGATTTTCATTGGTCCCGATGTACTAGGTATGACACCTAGATCGGATATGAACTCCTTCATCCAGACTCCTTCATTTGCTGCTTTCGAAGCAGCTATGTATTCCGCTTCACACATAGATCCCGCCACGACACTTTGCTTAGAACTGCACCAACTGACAGCTCCACCGTTCAATGTAAATACGTATCCGGTTTGCGATTTCGAATCGTCCGGATCAGTGTCAAAGCTTGCATCAACGTAACCCCTTACGATGAGCTCTTTGTCACCTCCATAAACGTAACCCCGCCCCATACGCCTGTAACCCACTCGCCCGCTAAGCAACCCCCTGTGCATATGACAAGTGGGGTCCGCCCCTGAGAACGTTTGAAAAAAAGGAAAATAAAGAAAGAAAGAAAATAATTAATTACTTAATTAAAGAATTAATTAACTTAATTAATTCGGTTAGTTAACTAATTAAACCTAATTAACCTGCTAATAAAACTAAGTATTGATAATTAGGGTAACAGTCAATGTTGAATGGGCCCCACACGTCAGTTGACCGAGTCAACGGTCAATGTTGACCGCTGACATCATGCTGACGTCATGCTGATGCAGTATACGTATTTTGATTTAAATTAATTCTGTTAATTCTAAAATGAATTAAATCTTTAAAATTAATATAAAATAATCCATAACTCGGATGAAAATACTTTGTACATGAAAGTTGCTCAGAACAACGAGACGAATCCGAATACGCAGTCCGTTCGTCCGCCACACATCCCTAGCATAGCGAACGTGCAACAATACCCCTTCGATTCGTCTGTCCGAAAACATCAAACAACGGGAATACTTTCCCAGATGTTTTTCCCCCTTCGCCAGTATCGCCTAGTACCACGTTAGGTCACCCCTAGCACCGCGTATTGCCATGTTTTGCTTTGTGATGCTTTGATTGCTCTGTTATTTATTGTGTTCCCCCTCCATTACTTCTTTCCGGTAGACCCGAGACCGCTGCCGATACCCTCGTGATCGACTACATCGACGACGACCCCTCCTTGCCAGAGCAACAAGGCAAGCCCCCCCTTGATCACCAGATATCGCCTATTCTTCTCTATACTGCTTGCATTAGAGTAGTGTAGCATGTTACTGCTTTCCGTTAATCCTATCCTGATGCATAGCCTATCCTTGCTACTACTGTTATTACCTTTAACTGCAATCCTACATGCTTAGTATAGGATGCTAGTATTCCATCGGTGGCCCTACACTCTTGTCCGTCTGCCATGCTATACTACTGGGCCGTGATCACTTCGGGAGGTGACCACGAGCATATTGCTATATACTTTATATTGTTACATTACTTATGATAATGTTCGAAGATGGGGGCTGAAGGGGTAGGTGGCTCCATCCCGGTAGAGGTGGGCCTAGGTTCCCGACGACCCCCGACTGCTACTTTGTGGCGGAGCGACAGGGCAGGTTGAGACCACCTAGGAGAGAGGTGGGCCTGGCCCTGGTCGACGTTCGCGGATACTTCAATTAACATGCTTATCGAGATCTTGGTATTTGATCTGAGTTGGGTCGTTGACCTTATACGCACTAACCGCCATGTGGGACAAGATATGGGCAACCGGCGTCGTGGTATCAGCCGAAGCTCTTTTTGACGTCAGCGACTGAGCGCCGCGCGCCGCATTGGACCGTAAGCTCGCGCTTGTATTAAGGGGGCTAGGTCTGCTTCCGGCCGCGTACGCAACATGCAGGTGTGCAATGGGCGATGGGCCCAGACCCCTGTGCATAGGATTTAGACCGGCGTGCTGACCTCTCTGTTGAGCCTAGGTGGGGCTGCGACGTGTTGATCTCCCGAGGCCGGACATGACCCAGGAAAGTGTGCCCGGCCAGAGGGATCGAGCATGTCGGGTAATGTGGTGCACCCCTGCAGGGAAGTTGATCTATTCGAATAGTCGTGTCCACGGTAACAGGCGACCCGGAGTTGTACCTTGACCTTATGACAACTAGAACCGGATACTTGATAAAACACACCCTTCCAAGTGCCAGATACAACCCGGTGATCGCTCTCTCATAGGTCGACGAGGAGAGGATCGTCGGGTAGGATTATGCTATGCGATGATACTTGGAGAACTTCAATCTACTCTCTTCTACATGCTGCAAGATGGAGCCTGCCAAAAGCGTAGTCTTTGATAGGACTAGCTATCCCCCTCTTATTCTGGCATTATGCAGTTCAGTCCACCGATATTGCCCTTTACACATATACCCATGCATATGTAGTGTAGATCCTTGCTTGCGAGTACTTTGGATGAGTACTCACGGTTGCTTTTCTCCCTCTTTTCCCCCTTTCCCTTCTACCTGGTTGTCGGAACCAGATGCTGGAGCCCAGGAGCCAGACGCCACCATCGACGACGACTCCTACTACACCGGAGGTGCCTACTACTATGTTCAGGCCGCTGACGACGACCAGGAGTAGTTTAGGAGGATCCCAGGTAGGAGGCCTGCGCCTCTTTCGATCTGTATCCCAGTTTGTGCTAGCCTTCTTAAGGCAAACTTGTTTAACTTATGTCTGTACTCAGATATTTTTGCTTCCGCTGACTCGTCTATGATCGAGCACTTGTATTCAAGCCCTCGAGGCCCCTGGATTGTATTATGATGCTGGTATGACTTATTTTATTTTTGAGTTGTGTTGTGATATCTTCCCGTGAGTCCCTGATCTTGATCATACACGTTTGCGTGTATGATTAGTGTACGATTGAATCGGGGGCGTCACAAGTTGGTATCAGAGCCGACTGCCTGTAGGAATCCGCCTTTCACACTCCTTGGCCGAAGTCGAGTCTAGACATTGCAAAACTTTTACTAACAAGGCTGTGCGGTTTGCAGGCCCACATCGCCATATGGGTGGTATTAGGATCTTTTACTCCTCGTCTGTACTCTGGGACTCTGATATCTCTTCTATTCGGGTTAAATGATTTTACTAAATCTGACTCTAGGTTCTCGTAACTACCTTGTCCCAGAGAGCCCCTTATCACAGATGATCACCTACTGCGCTAGAAGATTTCGAAGATACTCTACGATGTTCTCCCGAGACACTTGAGCCCACCGCCTTTGCAAATTCCCTACCACTGTTATATCCATATGGATAACCACATATACTCGCCATTCATACAATGTTTCCCAGTTGATCTTGTTATTACAAGATACCCCGATATTCTCTCCGTTGTTTCGAAAATCCTTTGAGCTTACTGCCTTGCAGTTCTTACCACATGAGTACCCCTATGGATAATTCCTCGCACTTACCGAGTATCCGCTCATTCCCAGTTGTTCAGGTGTTTCACAAAAGTCTTTGAAATACTATTTGATCCTCCGATACCGTAGCAGCTTATTGCTCTGCAAATACTTGTCTGCTTGCATTATGGATGCTTCCCATATGTCTGGCAATATTCATTAGTCTCCTTTGTCACCGTCATTTTGATCCTATTGATTCAATATGTTGTGAATGGTCGCAATCATCAATCATGTCCTAGAATTCATCCTTCCGGCTCAGACGTCATTTTGAACATGAGTTGGTTCTCGATCAATCAAATTGCCGTCGATAGTGCCCCTAAGTCTATTCAACTTATCCATCCTTGACCAGAGCGTCTGCTTCTGATCCTTCGATTTGGAATCATAATTCCTTTGCAATTAAGCTTCAAATTATTCAGATGATTCCATAACCTGCTGCATTTGCATTCTTCCCTCTTCTGGTTGAGTACCGATACTCACATCAGATCCTTTGTTGACCATCAAGTCCCTTGTTGGATTGTTATCCGACAGTTTCCTTCACATTTGATCACCTTATGAGTTCTTTCCCTGATACATAATGCCTTTGGTAAACTGTATCCTTTCCCTTTGTCAACCATGCTCTTCTTTCGAGCTATTGTTCATTACTCCTGAAGCTCGTGGTATATGTTCCTAAGATGCCCCGATGGGTTGAATCAATGCCTTTCCTAATCTGTGTGAACCAAAAGATTTCACGGGTCATACTCCTCTGGTAATTCACCAGGTAGTTCTTCACCTTCAGTTAATTTTAACAGAGCAGTGAGTGAAAGGTTATGCATTGGAGAAGTGGGAGTCGACCTTGAACTCTGTGTTCATGCCCATAGACACGATGTAGATCTTATCATGAAAGCTTCTCTTGAAAATAAATTGTCCCCTTGGTATAAGTTCATCTTACATCCGGGATTTGGTCCTTTGCAATTGTGGTTCCGACCATATTGTTCTTCTTTGATCCCATTTCTCAGACAAGTTGAAGTACTTGTCTTCTGCAAGCAATACCCCAGTCCAACCTTCACTTTGATCTACCGTCGAGTATTACACCCTGATATCTCGAGAATATCATGGAACAGCATAACTTCTTATGGGTTCTTCATCAACTGTTATTTCTCACCGGATCCAATTGTTCCTAGGTTCTGGGTTGTCGTCAACAGAGAACACCGAATAGTGAATCGAGTCCGCACTGTGATTCCATAAATCTAAGTAATTTTTGTTGTATGAGTTAATAATCATTTAAGTCATTCCTAGCCCGATCGGCTATATCATTAGCGTGCTAAATTTTAACTATGTACTTGGTCCTTCTTCCCGAAGCACAAATTTTGACGATGAGCTATGCTTATGTCCATTTTCCTCATCATATCATTTCACCTTGGACAGCAAGCTTGATTTCGAGTTTGTGTCGTACCCATGGTTCCAATAACCTTTTGCTTCATTATTCCTTTGACTTGATGTCATCGCTGACCGATTACATCTTCATGAAACCTCTCGACAAATGTGTCGTGATCAGCATCAACATTTTGAGTGTTTCCAGGATATCAATCGAATTCATGATGAGAGATATCATCCTTGCCCCCACGATGATTGTGTTAACATCGACAACATTCTTGCATTTCCGCAACACAAAACTGGTTCACGGTTTGTGTTGTACCTTGAGTTCCTTGCTATCCAACTTATGTTATGTTCTACCTTGTAGTATTACTGTCTTCTATATCAAGAATGTTGTGAGGATTGCTCCACCTCTTAAAGAATTCTTGGTATAGTCATACTTCTCACCATCACGATTCTTTCTTGGTCCCCGTGTTGATTCTAACCGGGATACCAACAAGTGAATGGTGTTGTTTGGATTCTGCACTTCTAGCAACCCTATTGCTTTGAAGTTAATGGTTGATAGTTTTATTCTAATTCTTTTGTTCACTAAGTTACCATTCTAACATTGAACGTGCGACCCAGCCCATATTTGGGTGCACCTTTCAATCAATGTTTAATTGTGTATGCTTTCCTCGAGCATACACCATTATATCATTTGATCTGACAATTGTTATCTCCTTGTTCACCTAATTGTGGAGATCCATCTTTTGGAAATCTCAATGAATTGTCGCTGAGTTCATCAGCCACCCCTTCATCCTCTCCTTGATTTAATGATGAACTCTTGTTTCGGAACTCGGTCCCATAGTTCAATTCCCGAGAATCTTACAATGTCATCTCGACAATTTGTGTTGCACCTTTCTTCTCAGGCATCCTGACTCTGAGGTATCCTAGCACCGATCAGATCTGAATCTCTGTGAGATATGATGGTTGGAACATTTTTCCAAGAGTTATAACACTGGTCTTTTATGACCCGGTAAGGTGATGACATGCCTAGCACACCTGGCCGGATGACCTGCTGTTATAGTTTCCTTATTAGCAAGGTTATCCATTCTTCCATGAGGAAATTGTAAGACTTATTCTACAAGTTGTTCCTGATGGATCCTTCCTGTATCCAAAGTCTGACCTTTGCTTGGAGACCATGTCAATGCTATCTGGAAGCATGTCTGTGGTAATCCGATTTTCAATAAGAGCATTTGAAGCCTCGAAGCATGTCTGTGGTAATCCGATTTTCATCCAGAACATTTGAAGCCCAATGCTAAATGTTTCTCGCTCAGTTATCCAAACACCGTTGTATGGGTAATGTCATGAAATTTCTCTCACCTTACCTAAAGAGTTTACTACATTATATTCTGTCCTGGAGATCATGCTCTGCTTGTCCTTGGGAAGGATATACCCTTGAAATATGTCCCTTCCATTGTTCTGTTTAATCTGATAATCATATTTTCCTTTCCATTGTTTGGCTTAACCTTTCTTGTGATCTATATGACCTAAGCAGTAATATTCTCCTGCTTATGTAAACACCTTGGTGTACAATTCTGTTGGCAAGACCCTGTTACTAATGTTGATGACATTTCGGTACCCACCGATGGACGAGAACTTTGCCTATTGGTCCGCCTCGTTTCAACGAGCAGGAAAATAGTTCTCTTCGTCCCTCGCCCTAGGTACCAACGTTGTTGCCAACAAAACTGACAGGCTATCCTCTGACATACTTTGCTATCTTGACCGTGCAAATGTTAGCGCCTTCCTGCTTTTAACCCACATGGTGGGCCCATAACCCACATTTCCACAGGATCGAAACCTGACTCTCCTATACACCCCCTATTTCCAAAGTTATTCCTCGCGCGTGGCCTCATATGTAATTCACGAGCCACCTTCCGAGATATAATTAATTCTGGTATCAGACACAAAACTTATTCCCATTGCTCTGGACCCCTTTTACACTTTGTTTCAGGCATCGAACGATTGCCTACCCGCTTGAAACTTCTCATGGTACCTTCTTGTTGGGGAACGTAGTAATTTCAAAAAAATCCTACGCACACGCAAGATCATGGTGATGCATAGCAACAAGAGGGGAGAGTGTTGTCCACATACCCTCGTAGACCAAAAGCAGAAGCGTTAGCACAACACGGTTGATGTACTCGTACGTCTTCACGATCCGACCGATCAAGTACCGAACGCACGGCACCTCCGAGTTCAGCACACGTTCAGCCCGATGACGTCCCTCGAACTCTGATCCAGCCGAGTGTTGAGGGAGAGATTTGTCAGCACGACGGCGTGGTGACGATGATGATGTTCTACCGACGCAGGGCTTCGCCTAAGCACCGCTACAGTATTATCGAGGTGGACTATGGTGGAGGGGGGCACCGCACACGGCTAAAAGATCAAATCAATTGTTGTGTCTATGGGGTGCCCCCCTGCCCCCATATATAAAGGAGCAAGGGGGGAGGTGTGGCCGGCCAGGAGGAGGCGCGCCAGGAGGAGTCCTACTCCCATCGGGAGTAGGACTCCCTCCCTTCCTTGTTGGATTAGGAGAAGGGGGAAAGAGGAGGGAGAGAGGAAGGAAAGGGGGGGGCGCCCCCCTCTCCTTGTCCTATTCGGACTAGAGGGGGAGGGGCGCGCGGCCCTGCCCTGGCCGCTTCTCCTCTTCCCCAGCAAGGCCCACTATGGCCCATTAAACCCCCGGGGGGTTCCGGTAACCCCTCCGGTACTCCGGTAAAATCCCGATTTCATCCGGAACACTTCCGATATCCAAATATAGGCTTACAATATATCAATCTTCATGTCTCGACCATTTCGAGACTCCTCGTCATGTCCGTGATCACATCCGGGACTCCGAACAACCTTCGGTACATAAAAACTCATAAACTCATAATATAACCGTCATCGAAACTTTAAGCGTGCGGACCCTATGGGTTCGAGATCTATGTAGACATGACCGAGACACGTCTCCGGTCAATAACCAATAGCGGAACCTGGATGCTCATATTGGCTCCCACATATTCTACGAAGATCTTTATCGGTCAAACCGCATAACAACATACGTTGTTCCCTTTGTCATCGGTATGTTACTTGCCCAAGATTTCATCGTCGGTATCTCAATACCTACTTCAATATCGTTACCGGCAAGTCTCTTTACTCGTTCCGTAATACATCATCCCGCAACTAACTCATTAGTTGCAATGCTTGCAAGGCTTAAGTGATGTGCACTACCGAGTGGGCCCAGAGATACCTCTCCGACAATCGGAGTGACAAATCCTAATCTTGAAATACGCCAACCCAACAAGTACCTTCGGAGACACCTGTAGAGCACCTTTATAATCACCCAGTTACGTTGTGATGTTTGGTAGCACACAAAGTGTTCCTCCGATAAACGGGAGTTGCATAATCTCATAGTCATAGGAACATGTATAAGTCATGATGAAAGCAATAGCAGAATACTAAACGATCGTGTGCTAAGCTAACGGAATGGGTCAAGTCAATCACATCATTCTCCTAATGATGTGATCCCGTTAATCAAATGACAACTCATGTCAATGGCTAGGAAACATAACCATCTTTGATCAACAAGCTAGTCAAGTAGAGGCATACTAGTGACACTCTGTTTGTCTATGTATTCACACAAGTATTATGTTTCTGGTTAATACAATTCTAGCATGAATAATAAACATTTATCATGATAGAAGGAAATAAATAATAACTTTATTATTGCCTCTAGGGCATATTTCCTTCAGTCTCCCACTTGCACTAGAGTCAATAATCTAGATTACACAGTAATGATTCTAACACCCATGGAGTCTTGGTGTTGATCATGTTTTGCTCGTGGAAGAGGCTTAGTCAACGGGTCTGCAACATTCAGATCCGTATGTATCTTGCAAATTTCTATGTCTCCCACCTGGACTAGATCCCGGATGGAATTGAAGCGTCTCTTGATGTGCTTGGTTCTCTTGTGAAATCTGGATTCCTTCGCCAAGGCAATTGCACCAGTATTGTCACAAAAGATTTTCATTGGACCCGATGCACTAGGTATGACACCTAGATCGGATATGAACTCCTTATCCAGACTCCTTCATTTGCTGCTTCCGAAGCAGCTATGTACTCCGCTTCACACGTAGATCCCGCCACGATGCTTTGTTTAGAACTGCACCAACTGACAGCTCCACCATTCAATGTAAACACGTATCCGGTTTGCGATTTAGAATCGTCCGGATCAGTGTCAAAGCTTGCATCAACATAACCATTTACAATGAGCTCTTTGTCACCTCCATAAATGAGAAACATATACTTAGTCCTTTTCAGGTATTTCAGGATGTTCTTGACCGCTGTCCAGTGATCCACTCCTGGATTACTTTGGTACCTCCCTGCTAAACTTATAGCAAGGGACACATCAGGTCTGGTACACAGCATTGCATACATGATAGAGCCTATGGCTGAAGCATAGGGAACATCTTTCATCTTCTGTCTATCTTCTGCAGTGGTCGGGCATTGAGTCTTACTCAATCTCACACCTTGTAGTACAGGCAAGAACCCCTTCTTTGCTTGATCCATTTTGAACTTCTTCAAAACTTTGTCAAGGTATGTGCTTTGTGAAAGTCCAATTAAGCGTCTTGATCTATATCTATAGATCTTAATGCCTAATATATATATGCAGCTTCACCGAGGACTTTCATTGAAAAACTTTTATTCAAGTATCCCTCTATGCTATCCAGAAATTCTATATCATTTCCAATCAATAATATGTCATCCACATATAATATCAGAAATGCTATCGAGCTCCCACTCACTTTCTTGTAAATACAGGCTTCTCCAAAAGTCTGTATAAAACCAAATGCTTTGATCACACTATCAAAACGTTTATTCCAACTCCGAGAGGCTTGCACCAGTCCATAAATGGATCACTGGAGCTTGCACACTTTGTTAGCTCCCTTTTGGATCGACAAAACCTTCCGGTTGCATCATATACAACTCTTCTTCCAGAAATCCATTCAGGAATGCAGTTTTGACATCCATTTGCCAAATTTCATAATCATAAAATGCGGCAATTGCTAACATGATTCAGACAGACTTAAGCATCACTACGGGTGAGAAGGTCCCATCGTAGTCAATTCCTTGAACTTGTCGAAAACCGTTCGCAACAAGTCGAGCTTTATAGACAGTAACATTACCATCAGCGTCAGTCTTCTTCTTGAAGATCCATTTGTTTTCAATGGCTTGCCGACCATCGGGCAAGTCAACCAAAGTCCATACTTTGTTCTCATACATGGATCCCATCTCGGATTTCATGGCTTCAAGCCATTTTGCGGAATCTGGGCTCACCATCGCTTCTTCATAGTTCGTAGGTTCGTCATGGTCTAGTAACATGACCTCCAGAACAGGATTACCATACCACTCTGGTGCGGATCTTGATCTAGTTGACCTATGAGGTTCAGTAATAACTTGATCTGAAGTTTCATGATCATTATCATTAACTTCCTCACTACTTGGTGTAGGTGTCGCAGAAACTGATTTCTGCAATGATCTACTTTTCAATAAGGGAGCAGGTACAGTTACCTCATCAAGTTCTACTTCCCTCCTACTCACATCTTTCGAGAGAAACTCCTTCTCTTGAAAGGATCCATTCCTAGCAACGAATATCTTGCCTTCGGATCTGTGATAGAAGGTATACCCAGCAGTCTCTTTTGGGTATCCTATGAAGACACATTTCTCCGATTTAGGTTCGAGCTTATCAGGTTGAAGTTTCTTCACATAAGCATATCAACCCCAAACTTTAAGATACGACAACTTTGGTTTCTTGCCAAACCATAGTTCATAAGGCGTCGTCTCAACGGATTTCGATGGTGTCCTATTTAGAGTGAATGCAGCCGTCTCTAAAGCATAACCCCAAAATGATAGCGGTAAATTAGTAAGAGACATCATAGATCGTACCATATCTAATAAAGTACGATTACGACGTTCGGACACACCATTACGCTGTGGTGTTCCGGGTGGCGTGAGTTGCGAAACTATTCCGCATTGTTTCAAATGTAGGCCAAACTCGTAACTCAAATATTCTCCTCCACGATCAGATCGTAGGAATTTTATTTTCTTGTTACGATGATTTTCAACTCACTCTGAAATTCTTTGAACTTTTCAAATGTTTCAGACTTATGTTTCATTAAGTAGATATACCCATATCTGCTCAAATCATCTGTGAAGGTGAGAAAATAACGATATCCGCCACGAGCCTCAATATTCATCGGACCACATACATCTGTATGTATGATTTCCAACAAATCTGTTGCTCTCTCCATAGTTCCGGAGAACGGTGTTTTGGTCATCTTGCCCATGAGGCACGGTTCGCAAGTACCAAGTGATTCCAAAATTCCATCAGTATGGAGTTTCTTCAGGCGCTTTACACCGATATGACCCAAACGGCAGTGCCACAAATAAGTTACACTATCATTACTAACTCTGCATCTTTGGCTTAGACATTATGAATATGTGTATCACTACTATCGAGATTCATTAAAAATAGACTACTTTTCAAGGGTGCATGACCATAAAAGATATTATTCATATAAATAGAACAACCATTATTCTCTGATTTAAATGAATAGCCGTCTCGCATTAAACAAGATCCAGATATAATGTTCATGCTCAACGCTGGCACCAAAGAACAATTATTTAGGTCTAAAACTAATCCCGAAGGTAGATGTAGAGGTAGCGTGCCGACGGCGATCACATCGACTTTGGAACCATTTCCCACGCACATCGTCACCTCGTCCTTAGCCAATCTTCGCTTAATCCGTAGCCCTTGTTTCGAGTTGCAAATATTAGCAACAGAACCAGTATCAAATACCCAGGTGCTACTGCGAGTATTAGTAAGGTACACATCAATAACATGTATATCACATATACCTTTGTTAACCTTGCCATCCTTCTTATCCGCCAAATACTTGGGGCAGTTCCGCTTCCAGTGACTAGTCTGCTTACAGTAGAAGCACTCAGTTTCAGGCTTAGGTCCAGACTTGGATTTCTTCTCCTGAACAGCTACTTGCTTGTTGTTCTTCTTGAAGTTCCCTTTCTTCTTCCCTTTGCCCTTTTTCTTGTAACTAGTGGTTTTACTGACCATCAACACTTGATGCTCCTTTTTGATTTCTACCTCCGCTGCCTTTAGCATTGCGAAGAGCTCGGGAATTGTCTTATCCATCCCTTGCATGTTATAGTTCATCACGAAGCTCTTGTAGCTTGGTGGCAGTGATTGAAGAATTCTGTCAATGACGCAATCATCCGGAAGTTGAACTCCCAGTTGAATCAAGTGATAATTATACCCAAACATTCTGAGTATATGCTCACTGACAGAACTATTCTCTTCCATCTTGCAGCTATAGAACTTATTGGAGACTTCATATCTCTCAATCCGGGCATTTGCTTGAAATATTAACTTCAACTCCTAGAACATCTGATATGCTCCATGACGTTCAAAACGTCGTTGAAGACCCGGTTCTAAGCCGTAAAGCATGGCACACTGAACTATTGAGTAGTCATCAGCTTTGCTCTGCCAGACGTTCATAACTTCTGGCGTCGCTCTTGCAGGAGGCCTGGCACCTAGCGGTGCTTCTAGGACGTAATTCTTCTGTGCAGCAATGAGGATAATCCTCAAGTTACGGACTCAGTCCGTGTAATTGCTACCATCATCTTTCAACTTAGCTTTCTCAAGGAACGCATTAAAATTCAACGGAACAACAGCACGGGCCATTTATCTACAATTAACATAGACAAGCAAGATACTATCAGGTACTAAGTTCATGATAAATTTAAGTTCAATTAATCATATTACTTAAGAACTCCCACTTAGATAAACATCCCTCTAATCATCTAAGTGATTACGTGATCCAAAGCTACTAAACCATGTCCGATTAACACGTGAGATGGGGTAGTTTCAATGGTGAACATCACTATGTTGATCATATCTACTATATGATTCACGCTCGACCTTTCGGTCTCTGTGTTCCGAGGCCATATCTGTATATGCTAGGCTCGTCAAGTTTAACCTGAGTATTCCGCGTGTGCAACTGTTTTGCACCCGTTGTATTTGAACGTAGAGCCTATCACACCCGATTAACACGTGGTGTCTCAGCACGAAGAACTTTCGCAACGGTGCATACTCAGGGAGAACACTTTTATCTTGAAATTTTAGTGAGAGATCATCTTATAATGCTACCGTCAATCAAAGCAAGATAAGATGCATAAAGGATTAACATCACATGCAATCAATATAAGTGATATGATATGGCCATCATCATCTTGTGCTTGTGATCTCCATCTCCGAAGCACCGTGCTTGTGATCTCCATCTCCGAAGCACCGTCATGATCACCATTGTCACCGGCACGACACCTTGATCTCCATCGTAGTATCATTGTCGTCTCGCCAAATAATTGCTTTTACGACTATCGCTACCGCTTAGTGATAAAGTAAAACTATTACATGGTGATTGCATCTCATACAATAAAGCGACAACCATATGGCTCCTGCCAGTTGCCGATAACTCGGTTACAAAACATGATCATCTCATACAACAAATTATATCACATCATGTCTTGACCATATCACATCACAACATGCCCTGCAAAAACAAGTTAGACGTCCTCTACTTTGTTGTTGCAAGTTTTACGTGGTAGCTACGGGCTTAGCAAGAACCGATCTTACCTACGCATCAAAACCACAACGATAGTTTGTCAAGTTGGTGCAGTTTTAACCTTCGCAAGGACCGGGCGTAGCCACACTCGGTTCAACTAAAGTGAGAGAGACAGACACCCGCTAGTTACCTTTAAGCAACGAGTGCTCCGAACGGTGAAACCAGTCTCGCGTAAGTGTACGCGTAATGTCGGTCCGGGCCACTTCATCTCACAATACCGCTGAACCAAAGTATGACATGCTGGTAAGCAGTATGACTTATATCGCCCACAACTCACTTGTGTTCTACTCGTGCATAGCATCAATGCATAAAACCTGGCTCTGATACCACTGTTGGGGAACGTAGTAATTTCAAAAAAATTCCTACGCACACGCAAGATCATGGTGATGCATAGCAACGAGAGGGGAGAGTGTTGTCCACGTACCCTCGTAGACCGACAGCGGAAGCGTTATCACAACGCGGTTGATGTAGTCGTACGTCTTCACGATCCGACCGATCAAGTACCAAACGTACGGCACCTCCGAGTTCTACACACGTTCAGCTCGATGACGTCCCTCGAACTCCGATCCAGCCGAGTGTTGAGGGAGAGTTTCGTCAGCATGACGGCGTGGTGACGATGATGATGTTCCACCGACGCAGGGCTTCGCCTAAGCTCCGCAACGGTATTATCGAGGTGTAATATGGTGGAGGGGGGCACCGCACACGGCTAAAATATCGTATATCAAGTGTGTATAGAGGTGCCCCCCCTGCCCCCGTATATAAAGGAGCAAGGGGGAGGCCGGCTGCCCTAGGCGCGCCAAGGAGAGGGGGGAGTCCTCCTCCTAGTAGGAGTAGGACTCCCCTTTCCTAGTCCTGCTAGGAAAAGAAGGGGGGAAGGAAAGAGAGGGAGAGGGAGAGGGAAAGGGGGCTGCGCCCCCCTCTCCTAGTCGAACTAGGACTCCTCCTGGGAGGGGGCGCACCACCTCCTGGCTGTTGCCCTCTCTCTCCCCTCAAGGCCCACTAAGGCCCAATACTTCCCCGGGGGGTTCCGGTAACCTTCCGGCACTCCGGTTTAATCCGAAACTTCTCCGGAACACTTCCGGTGTCCGAATATAGTCGTCCAATATATCAATCTTTATGTCTCGACCATTTCGAGACTCCTCGTCATGTCCGTGATCACATCCGGGACTCCAAACAACCTTCGGTACATCAAAACATATAAACTCATAATATAACTGTCATCGTAACTTTAAGCGTGCGGACCCTTCAGGTTCGAGAACTATGTAGACATGACCGAGACACCTCTCCGGTCAATAACCAATAGCAGGACCTGGATGCCCATATTGGCTCCCACATATTCTACGAAGATCTTTATCGGTCAGACCGCATAACAACATACGTTGTTCCCTTTGTCATCGGTATGTTACTTGCCCGAGATTCGATCGTCGGTATCTCGATACCTAGTTCAATCTCGTTACTGGCAAGTCTCTTTACTCTTTCCGTAATACATCATCCCGCAACTAACTCATTAGTCACAATGCTTGCAAGGCTTATAGTGATGTACATTACCGAGTGGGCCCAGAGATACCTCTCCGACAATCGGAGTGACAAATCCTAATCTCGAAATACGCCAACCCAACAAGTACCTTTGGAGACACCTGTAGAGCACCTTTATAATCACCCAGTTACGTTGTGACGTTTGGTAGCACACAAAGTGTTCCTCCGGTAAACGGGAGTTGCATAATCTCATAGTCATAGGAACATGTATAAGTCATGAAGAAAGCAATAGCAACATACTAAACGATCGGGTGCTAAGCTAACGGAATGGGTCAAGTCAATCACGTCATTTTCCTAATGAGGTGATCCCGTTAATCAAATGACAACTCATGTCTATGGCTAGGAAACATAACCATCTTTGATTAACGAGCTAGTCAAGTAGAGGCACACTAGTGACACTCTGTTTGTCTATGTATTCACACATGTATTATGTTTCCGGTTAATACAATTCTAGCATGAATAATAAACATTTATCATGATATAAGGAAATATATAATACTTTATTATTGCCTCTAGGGCATATTTCCTTCAAAGTTCACCAAGTAGCATTGCATAGCATAATCCTACCCGGCGATCCCCTCCTCGTCGCCCTGTTAGAGAGCGATCACCAGGTTGTATCTGGCACTTGGAAGGGTGTGTTTTATTAAGTATCCAGTTCTAGTTGTCATAAGGTCAAGGTACAACTCCGGGTCGTCCTTTTACCGAGGGACACGGCTATTCGAATAGATAAACTTCCCTGCAGGGGTGCACCACATAACCCAACACGCTCGATCCCATTTGGCTGGACACACTTTTCTGGGTCATGCCCGGCCTCGGAAGATCAACACGTCGCAGCCCCACCTAGGCTCAACAGAGAGGTCAGCACGCCGGTCTAAATCCTATGCACGCAGGGGTCTGGGCCCATCGCCCATTGCACACCTGCACGTTGCGTACGCGGCCGGAAGCAGACCTAGCCCCTTTAATACAAGCGCGAGCTTACGGTCCAATGCGGCGCGCGCCACTCAGTCGCTGACGTCAAAAAGAGCTTCGGCTGATACCACGACGTCGAGTGCCCATAACTGTTCCCGCGTAGTTGGTTAGTGGGTATAGACCAAATGGCCAGACTCAGATCAAATACCAAGATCTCGTTAAGCGTGTTAAGTATCCGCGAACGCCGACCAGGGCCAGGCCCACCTCTCTCCTAGGTGGTCTCAACCTGCCCTGTCGCTCCGCCATAAAATAACAGTCGGGGGCCGTCAGGAACCCAGGCCCACCTCTACCGGGATGGAGCCACCTGTCCTTTCAGCCCCCTCATCAGAATCACATGCGGGTACTCAACGAGCCAACCCGACTTTAGTCACCACATGTGTCATGTATATAATGTATATAGTATATACCCTTGATCACCTCCCAAAGTGATCACGGCCCAGTAGTATAGCATGGCAGACGGACAAGAGTGTAGGGCTACTGATGGAACACTAGCATCCTATACTAAGCAGTAGGATAGCAGGTAAGGGTAACAACTGTAGCAACAATGACAGGCTATGCATCAGGATAGGATTAACGGAAAGCAGTAACATGCTACACTACTCTAATGCAAGCAGTATAGAGAAGAATAGGCGATATCTGGTGATCAAGGGGGCGGGCTTGCCTGGTTGCTCTGGCATGAAGGAGGGATCGTCAACACCGTAGTCGAACTGGGGGTCGCCGGCAGTTTCGGGGTCTACCGGAAAGAAGTAACGGAGGGGGAACACAATAAATAACAGAGCAATCAAAGTATCACAAAGCGTAGCATGGCAATACGCGGTGCAAGAGGTGACCTAACGCAGTAGTAGGTGATACTCGCGAAGTGGGGAAACATCCGGGAAAGTATTCCCGGTGTTTTGCGTTTTCGGACAAATGAGCCGGAGGGGGAAAGTTGTGTGTTTGCTATTCTAGGGATGTGTGGCAGACGAACGGACTGCGTATTCGGATTCGGCTCGTCGTTCTGAGCAACTTTCATGTAGAAAGTATTTTCATCTGAGCTACGGTTTATTTTATATGATTTTCTAAAGTTTTAAATCATTTTAGAATTCTTATTTAATTAATTTAATTCAACATTATCCAGAATAGTGCACGCTAACGTCATCATGACGTCAGCATGATGTCAGCAGTCAGCAGAGGTGTTGACTGGTCAAACTGACATGTGGGTCCAGTGGGACCCACGTGTCATTCTCTGTTTAGATTAATTAGGAATTAGCTAAACTAATTACTGTTTAATTAAACTAACTAGTTAATTAGATTAATTAAACAGGATTAATTAACTTAATTAATTTTATTAATTCATTATTAATTTTTTATTAACTTTTATTCTTTTTTTAATTAACGTTCTGGGCGTGGGCCCTCCATGTCATTGGCACAGGGGCCATAGCGTGTGCGGGCGCTGGGTGCGGGCGTGGTGCCCGTGCCCGAGGCCGAACGGGGCTGGCCCCGGACGCAGCCCGTGGCGTGGGCACCGGCAGCCAGAACGCCGGCCAGTGAGGGGCGAGCCGCGGTGGACGGGGCGAGGCCAGGGACGGCGACGGGGCGGCGGTGCCTGAGCTAGTGGCAGAGGCGGGCGACGGCGGGCGAGCCACGGCAAGCAGTGGCGAGGCGCGGGCGTGGCTGGATGCAAAGGCACGCGGAGGCGGGCGTGGTAGGCGTGGCGGGGCGCGGTCAAGGCGTAAGGTGCGGGCGGAGGCCGTGGACGTCGCGGCGTAGCGCGAGCGGGCGCGGGGAGGGGACGTGGTGCGGGGGCGGCGTGCGCGTGTGGAACGGCGTGTGCGCGCGCGGGACGATGCCGCGGCCGTGAGCGCGTGCGCGAGACAGAAGGAGGAGAGGAGGAGGCTGAGGCTCACAGGGGCCGTAGGGAAAGGGCAATGGAGCGCGGGGAGGAAGCCGGGGACATCGCGACGCAGGGGAGGATGACGGCGAGGTCCGGGTGGGGGTGGCGCTCCGGCATCGGCGATGTGGTCTAGCGGCGTCAGAGGCGGGGCGGCGTGGTCGAGGCAGCGCTCCGGGCGGCGGTGGACGGCGAAGGGCGTCAGGGGCGGAGCCGGCTTCGATCCCCCCTTCCCGATCCAGATCGGGATCGAGATGTGGGGGCAGACGAGGGAGAGTGGGGGGATCGTGGGGGTGGTTGGGCTAGGGTTACGGGTGAGGGGGTTATGGGTTAGTAGGCAGGGGGTGGGCCGGCCTGCGGTTGACCAGGTGGCCAAGTGGCCAGGTGGGCCGAGGCCCTGCGGGGGGGGGGGGGTCTTTTCCTTTCTTTCTTTTTTTTGTTTCCTTTTCTTCTTTTTATTTTTATTTTTCTATTCTGTTTTATTTTAGATACACATTGATTTTAGCTTAGAAAAAAAATGATAACAACTCCTAAATTGATGTTTGAGAACCACCCACTGCCATAAATGTTTTACCCCGAAATAAATTAGTTTAGAATTTTATTAATCAAAAATTGTATTTACTTAATTGTTTTGCTGCAGTTCTAATCACTTTAGAGTAATTAATTATTTTATAAAAATGTTGTTTCTCCACCAATACTATCGATGATTTAATTGTCACAATAAGAACATTTTAGTTTTGAGAATTTGAAAACTTTAATTGATTGACTTGACTTTGAATTTGAAATTTGATTCGGTTTTGAACTAACGCAAGATTTGCAACAGTAATCGAAGTGACGTGGCATCATTAATTTGGGATTACTGTAGCTTAATTACCCGGGCGTCACAGCGGGTGACTACAGTGATCTTGTGGGCTTGGAAGTAGTGACGCAGCTTCCTCGAGGCCATAAGGAGGCCGAAGAGCAATTTTTGCACGCCGGAATACCTCGACCTAGCCCCATGCAAGAGGGAGCTAACGAAGTAAACCGGGTGCTGCATCATCTTATTCTTCGGCACCACCTCACTCGATTGCGCGGGCACTGCCTTGGTGGCACCAGACTCTGCCGGGGGCCGCGCCTTGTCGGCACTAGGCCCTGCCGGGGGAGTCTTTGGCTTGCCATCCGCTGATTCTGCCGCCATTGCTGCCTCCTCGTCGACCTCCCTTTGTGCCACCAGTGCGGCACTGACCACTTGATTCGTCGGCGCCAGATACAGTAGCAACGGCTCTTGCGGTTTAGGCGCAACCAGTATTGGCGTGGAGGAAAGGTATTTCTTCAGATCCTGCAGTGCTGTCTCGGCTTCTGGGGTCAACTCTATTGGGCCTGCCTTCTTCAAGATTTTTAAGAAGGGAAGGGCGCGCTCGGCGGACTTGGAGATGAATCGGCTCATGGCGGCAACGCAACCGGTGAGCCGACGCACATCCTTGATCCGCTTGGGCGCCTCGATCTGCTCAATAGCCTTGATCTTGTCTGGGTTTGCCTCCATCCCGCGCCGTGACACAAAGAACACGAGAAGCTTGCCAGACGGAACGCCGAAGACACACTTCTCAGGGTTCAGCTTGAGGTTGATCTTGCGCAGGTTAGCAAATGTCTCTTCCAGATCTTGCACAAGAGTTGGCCCGTCCTTGGTTTTGACCACTATGTCATCCATGTAGGCCTCCATATTTCTATGGAGCTGAGGTTCAAAACCAATTTGGACGGCTCTTGCGAACGTTGAGCCAGCACTCTTCAACCCGAAAGGCATCCGTAAAAAGCAATACGTACCACATGGGGTGATGAATGCTGTCTTCTCTTCATCCTCTTTCGTCATGAAGATCTGGTGGTAGCCTGAGTAGGCGTCGAGGAATGATAGTAGATCGCACCCGGCCATGGAGTCAACAATCTGGTCGATGCGCGACAACGGGAAGGGGTCCTTAGGGCAAGCCTTATTGATATCTGTGTAATCAATACACAGTCTCCACTTCCCATTCACCTTGCGCACCACTACCGGATTGGCCAACCACGTCAGGTGGAGCACTCCTCTCACCAAACCTGCCGCTTCCAACTTCCTGATCTCTTCTGTGATGAACTCCTGCCTCTCCAGAGCCTGCTTTCTGACCTTCTGCTTGACGGGCCGCGCGTCAGGGCAGACAGCTAGGTGGTGCTCAATCACCTCCCTGGGAACACCGAGGATGTCGGATGCTTGCCATGCAAACACGTCGACATTCGCCCGCAGGAAGGTAACGAGCGTGCCTTCCTATTTGCTGTCGAGGGTGGAGCCTATGGTGAAGGCCCCTCCCGTGCCATCCTCCTTGACGGGCACCTTCTTGGTCTACGGCGGCTCGGCCCTGGGTCTCTTGCTCTTGTCAATAGAGCTCTTTGGCACGTCCTCGACGGTAGCACAACACTCCGAGGAGGTGCGCTTGTCGGAGTGGGTGCGAGAGGTCTTGCCGGGCTTCTTCTTCCCTCCCGGGGCTTCAGCGGCAGGAGCAGGTGCCTTGGCGGCAGCCGCTGCAACTGCTTCCGGGTAGAGCTGGTCGGCGCAAATCAGCGCGTCCTTCTTGTCGGAGGGGACGGAGATGATGGTCAACGGCCCGGGTATCTTTAGCATGTTGTAGGCGTAGTGTGACGCCGTCATGAACTTGGCTAGTGCCGGGCGGCCGAGGATCCCGTTGTAGGGCAAGGGGATCTCGGCTACGTCGAAGACGATCCTCTCTGTCCTGTAGTTCAACTCTACTCCAAACGTCACGGGCAGTGTGACCTTTCCCTTCGACTGGCTCCTCCCCGGATTGACCCCTTGAAACATGCCCGTTTCCTCGAGGTCTCCATCAGGGATTTGCAACTTTTTGATCACAACAGGCGAGATCAGGTTCAGGCCGGCCCTGCCGTCAACCAACATCTTGTTCACCCTGAGGTTGCGTATTGTTGGTGAGACCAACAATGGCAAACACCCGAACGCAGTAGTGCGGTCAGGGTGGTCCTCGGCGTCAAAGATGAGGGGCGTGCTGGACCACTTCAGCGGCTTCTGAGCATCGAACGACGGCTCTGCTGCTGTAATCTCACGAGCCCACTGCTTGAGCTGGTGATGAGAGGTATGCAGCGAGGCGCCACCATCGACGCACATGGCCTCCGTAGCCTTCTGGAACCCTTGCTCACCAGACTCGTCGTCCTCGTCGTGATCATCGTCTTCTTTTTTCTTGTCGCGGCCCCGGGCGGGCCTCTCTTGCTGGTTGTCCTTGCCGGGGCGGCCTCCTTGGCCGCCATGCTTCTTGCCGGACCCCTCCGCACCGTCCTGGTCCTTCTCCTTGTCCCGCCTCTCGTACTCAGCCTTTTGCTTCTCAGCAAGTAGCTCGACTTGCCGGCAGTTCTGGAGGTCGTGGCCCTTGGTGCGGTGGATCTTGCAGTATTGCTTGACGGAGCTTCTTGGCTTGTCGGTAGCCGCCAAGGCCCGGCAGGCGGCGCACCCGGCAATCTCCTTGCCGGGGGCGTCTGCCTTGACCTTCTTGTCGGCACCGGTGTTGTCAGATCCCTCAACGGCAAGCACGGCCTTGCCTTTGCGTTTCCTGTTGCGACGCCGGCCCTTCTTCGTCGGGGTAGCGGCGTCTTCATCGGTAGAGTCGGTTTCCGCGCCGGCGTCTTCGCCAGGGTACTTCCTTCCCTCTTCAGCCCGGGTGCACCTATCGGCCAGAACGCAGAGTTGCCGGGGCGCAGGGTTGCAAGGAGAGCAGGACTAGTAGACTGCACAGGGATCGTTTACCAAGGTTCGGGCCGCGAGGATGCGTAAAACCCTAGTCCTGCCTTGGTGGGTGTATTTCTGAGAGTTCTTGAGCTCTCGAACTAGCTGTGGTCAGTGCGTGGTTCGAAAGAGCCGAATCCTTCTCCAGTATGCCATGGGCCTCCTTTTATAGTTGAAAGGGGCTGCCACAATGACACACAGGAGGTGGAAAGGCGTACAGTGCTATGAGCTCATCGCTCGTATTACAGGACAAGATGCATTTAATGCATAGCTTAGGTGTCCCCTTGCTTTATTGGGGACGGGGGGAGGCCCGTCCCGTCCGTCGCCGCTCCTCCTCGCCTTGACACGCGCCCTGGCCAGTGAGGTGCGTGGTGCCATGTAGGCAGCCACGCAGCTGAGGTGGCGCGGTGGTGGAGCCTTCATGAAGATCTGCATGCCGCCACGCAGGAGCTCGATGAGTTAGCATGGGAGCTGCATGTTGCCATGCAGGTGCCCGCCCAGCTGGTTGGGCTGGCAGCTGCATGTGAACGATGGTGGAAGCTTTGTTGGCGCGGGCCTGGCAGTGGCCCCGCTGGCGTCTTCGGCGAGGGCCTTGCCGGGTGGCCCGGCAAGGGTCTTGCCGTGGCGTGTTGTCGTCCCCGGCAAGGATCTTGCCGGGGGTCTGGTGGCCTTCCTCAGCAAGGATCTTGCCGAGGATCGTCGTCTTCTAATCCTCGTCTGATCTTGAATATGTCTTCAGAAAGATCTGCATGCCACCACAGAGGTGCCTTCCCGAGCCCTGGCCCCACGTTGATGATGGCGCTGGGGGCCGTGGGCTCAAGGGTGGCTCGCTTTGTTGGTGTGGGGCGAGCTGTCCCGGCAAGGGTCTTGCCGGGGCCGCTGAGGCCGCCCGGCAAGGGTCTTGCCGGGGGAACCTGCTTTGTCCCTCTGCTCTTTGTGGTCTTGGCCTTGGCGTTGCTTTGATTGTCTTGGGCTTCGGTCTTACCTTGGCTCACCTCCCCTGTTCTGCTTGGTGTGGTCGTGGGCACGGCTCTGACTGCCCGTGCACAGGTAAAGGGGTACAAAAGCGTGCCCCTATTTTTGTACACCGACAAAGCGGTAGTGATAGTCGTAGAAGCAATAGTTCACGAGACGACAATGATGCTTCGATGGAGATCAAGGTGTCAAGCCGGTGACGATGGCGATCATGACGGTGCTTTGGAGATGGAGATCAAAGGCACAAGATGATGATGGCCATATCATATCACTTATATTGATTGCATGTGATGTTTGTCCTTTATGCATCTTATTTTTCTTAGTACGGCAGTAGCATTATAAGATGATCTCTCACTAAATTTCAAGGTACAAGTGTTCTCCCTGAGTATGCACCGTTGCTACAGTTCGTCATGCCGAGACACCACGTGATGATCGGGTGTGATAAGCTCTACGTTCACATACAACGGGTGCAAGCCAGTTTTGCACATGCAGAATACTCGGGTTAAACTTGATGAGCCTAGCATATGCAGATATGGCCTCGGAACACTCAGACCGAAAGGTCGAGCGTGAATCATATAGTAGATATGATCAACATAGTGATGTTCACCATTGAAAACTACTCCATCTCACGTGATGATTGGACATGGTTTAGTTGATATGGATCACGTGATCACTTAGATGATTAGAGGGATGTCTATCTAAGTGGGAGTTCTTAAGTAATATGATTAATTGAACTTCAATTTATCATGAACTTAGTACCTGATAGTATTTTGCATGTCTATGTTATTGTAGATAAATGGCCCGTGCTACTGTTCTGTTGAATTTTAATGCATTCCTAGAGAAAGCTAAGTTGAAATATGATGGTAGCAACTACACGGACTGGGTCCGTAACTTGAGGATTAGCCTCATTGCCACACAGAAGGATTACATCCTGGAAGCACTGCTAGGTGCCAAACCCGCTACAGGAGCAACACCAGATGTTATGAACACCCGACAGAGCAAAGCTGATGACTACTCGATAGTTCAGTGTGCCATGCTTTACGGCTTAGAATCGAGACTTCAACGATGTTTTGAACGTCATGGAGCATATGAGATGTCCCAAGAGTTGAAGTTAATATTTCAACCAAATGCCCGGATTGAGAGATATGAAGTCTCCAATAAGTTCTACAGCTGCAAAATGGAGGAGAATAGTTCTGTCAGTGAGCATATACTCAGAAAGTCTGGGTACCACAATCACTTGACTCAGCTGGGAGTTAATCTTCCGGTTGATAGTGCCATTGACAGAGTTCTTCAATCACTGCCACCAAGCTACAAGAGCTTCGTGATGAACTATAATATGCAAGGGATGGATAAGACAATTCCCGAGCTCTTCGCAATGCTAAAGGCTGCGGAGGTAGAAATCAAGAAGGAGCATCAAGTGTTGATGGTCAACAAGACCACTAGTTTCAAGCAAAAGGGTAAAGGGAAGAAGGGGAACTTCAAGAAGAATGGCAAGCAAGTTGCTGCTCAAGTGAAGAAGCCCAAGTCTGGACCTAAGCCTGAAACTGAGTGCTTCTACTGCAAAGGGACTGGTCACTGGAAGCAGAACTGCCCCAAGTATTTGGCGGAAAAGAAGGAGTGCATAGTGAAAGGTATATTTGATATACATGTTATTGATGTGTACCTTACTAATGCTCGTAGTAGCGCCTTGGTATTTGATACTGGTTCTGTTGCTAATATTTGCAACTCGAAACAGGGGCTACGGATTAAGCGGAGATTGGCTAAGGACGAGGTGACGATGCGTGTGGGAAATGGTTCCAAAGTCGATGTGATCGCCGTCGGCACGCTACCTGTGCATCTACCTTCGGGATTAGTTTTAGACCTGAATAATTGTTATTTGGTGCCAGCGTTAAGCATGAACATTATATATGGATCTTGTTTGATGCGAGACGGTTATTCATTTAAACCAGAGAATAATGGTTGTTCTTTTTATATGAGTAATATCTTTTATGGTCATGCACCCTTGATGAGTGGTCTATTTTTACTAAATCTTGAGAGTAGTGATACACATATTCATAGTATTGAAGCCAAAAGATATAAGTTTAATAATGATGGTGCAACTTATTTGTGGCACTGGCGTTTAGGTCATATTGGTGTAAAGCGCATGAAGAAACTCCATGCTGATGGGCTTTTGGAATCACTTGATGCTTGCGAACCATGCCTCATGGGCAAGATGACTAAGACTCCGTTCTCCGGAACAATGGAGTGAGCAACAGACTTGTTGGAAATAATACATACTGAAGTATGCGGTCCGATGAGTGTTGATGCTCGCGGCGGGTATCGTTATTTTCTAACCTTCACAGATGATTTGAGCAGATATGGGTATATCTACTTGATGAAGCATAAGTCTGAAACATTTGAAAAGTACAAAGAATATCAGAGTGAAGTGGAAAATCATCGTAACGAGAAAATAAAGTTTATACGATATGATCGTGGAGGAGAATATTTGAGTTACGAGTTTGGTCTTCATTTGAAACAATGCAGAATAGTTTCACAACTCACGCCACCCGGAACACCATAGCATAATGGTGTGTCCTAACATCGTAATCGTACCTTATTAGATATGGTGCGATCTATGATGTCTCTTACTGATTTACCGCTATCATTTTGGGGTTATGCTTTAGAGACGGCTGCATTCACATTAAATAGGGCACCATCTAAATCCGTTGAGACGACACCATATGAACTGTGGTTTGGCAAGAAACCCAAGTTGTCGTTTCTTAAAGTTTGGGGCTGCGATGCTTATGTGAAAAAACTTCAACCTGATAAGCTCGAACCCAAATCGGAGAAATGTGTCTATATAGGATACCTAAAGGAGACTGTTGGGTACACCTCTATCACAGATCCGAAGGCGAGATATTCGTTGCTAAGATTGGATCCTTTCTAGACAAGGAGTTTCTCTCGAAATAAGTGAGTGGGAGGAAAGTAGAACTTGATGAGGTAATTGTACCTGCTCCCTTATTGGAAAGTAGTTCATCACATAAATCAGTTCCAGTGATTCCTACACCAATTAGTGAGGAAGCTAATGATAATGATCATGAAACTTCTGATCAAGTTACTACCAAACCTCGTAGGTCAACCAGAGTAAGATCCGCACCAGAGTGGTACGGTAATCCAGTTCTGGAGGTCATGTTACTTGACCATGACGAACCTACGAACTATGAGGAAGCGATGATGAGCCCAGATTCCGCAAAACGGCTTGAGGCCATGAAATCTGAGATGGGATCCATGTATGAGAACAAAGTGTGGACTTTGGTTGACTTGCCCGATGATCGGCAAGCCATATAGAATAAATGGATCTTCAAGAAGAAGACTGACGCTGACGGTAATATTATTGTCTACAAAGCTCTACTTGTTGCAAAAGGTTTTCGACAAGTTCAAGGAGTGTACGATGAGACTTTCTCACCTGTAGCGATCTTAAGTCCGTCCGAATCATGTTAGCAATTGCCGCATTTTAAGATTATGAAATTTGGCAAATGGATGTCAAAACTGCATTCCCTAATGGATATCTTAAAGAAGAGTTGTATATGATGCAACTAGAAGGTTTTGTGGATCCAAAAGGTGCTAACAAAGTGTGCAAGCTCCAGCAATCCATTTATGGACTGGTGCAAGCCTCTCGGAGTTGGAATATACGCTTTGATAGTGTGATCAAAGCATATGGTTTTATACAGACTTTTGGAGAAGCCTGTATTTACAAGAAAGTGAGTGGGAGCTTTGTAGCATTTCTGATATTATATGTGGATGACATATTATTAATCGGAAATGATACTGAATTTCTGAATAACATAAAAGGATACTTGAATAAGAATTTTTCAACGAAAGACCTTGGTGAAGATGCTTATATATTGGGCATCAAGATCTATAGAGATAGATCAAGACGCTTAATTGGACTTTCACAAAGCACATACCTTGATAAAGTTTTGAAGAAGTTCAAAATGGATCAAGCAAAGAAAGGGTTCTTGCCTGTTTTACAAGGTGTGAAGTTGAGTCAGACTCAATGCCCGACCACTACAGAAGATAGAGAGAAAATGAAGGTCATTCCCTATGCTTCAGCCATAGGTTCTATCATGTATGCAATGCTGTGTACCAGACCTGATGTGTGCCTTGCTATTAGTTTAGCAGGGAGGTACCAAAGTAATCCAGGAGTGGATCACTGGACAGCGTTCAAGAACATCCTGAAATACCTGAAAAGGACTAAGGATATGTTTCTCATTTATGGAGGTGACAAAGAGCTCGTCGTAAATGGTTACGTTGATGCAAGCTTTGACACTGATCCGGATGACTCTAAGTCACAAACATGATACGTCTTTATATTAAATGGTGGAGCTGTCAGTTGGTGCAGTTCCAAGCAGAGCGTCGTGGTCGGATCTACGTGTGAAGTGGACTACATAGCTGCTTCGGAAGCAGCAAATGAAGGAGTCTGGATGAAGGAGTTCATATTCGATCTAGGTGTCATACCTAGTGCATCAGGTCCAATGAAAATCTTTTGTGACAATACCGGTGCAATTGCCTTCGCAAAGGAATCCAGATTTCACAAGAGAACCAAGCACATCAAAAGACGCTTCAATTCCATCCGCGATCAAGTCAAGGAGTGAGACATAGAGATTTGCAAGATACATACGGATCTGAATGTTGCAGGCCCGTTGACTAAGCCTATCTCACGAGCAAAATATGATCAGCACCAAGACTCCATGGGTGTTAGAATCATTACTGTGTAATCTAGATTATTGACTCTAGTGCAAGTGGGAGACTGAAGGAAATATGCCCTAGAGGCAATAATAAAGTTGTTATTTATATTTCCTTATATCATGATAAATGTTTATTATTCATGCTAGAATTGTGTTAACCGGAAACTTAGTAGATGTGTGAATACATAGACAAACAGAGTGTCACTAGTATGCCTCTACTTGACTAGCTCGTTAATCAAAGCTGGTTAAGTTTCCTAGCCATCGACATGAGTTGTCATTTGATGAACGGATCACATCATTAGAGAATGATGTGATTGACTTGACCCATCCGTTAGCTTAGCACTATGATCGTTTAGTTTATTGCTATTGCTTTCTTCATGACTTATAAATGTTCCTATAACTATGAGATTATGCAACTCCCGAATACCAGAGGAACACTTAGTGTGCTATCAAACGTCACAACGTGACTGGGTGATTATAAAGATGCTCTACAGGTGTCTCCGATGGTGTTTGTTGAGTTGGCATAGATCGAGATTAGGATTTGTCACTCCGATTGTCGGAGAGGTATCTCTGGGCCCTCTCGGTAATGCACATCACTATAAGCCTTGCAAGCAATGTGACTAATGAGTTAGTTACGGGATGATGCATTACGAAACGAGTAAAGAGACTTGCCGGTAACGAGGTTGAACTAGGTATAATTATACCGACGATCGAATCTCGGGCAAGTAACATACCGATGACAAAGGGAACAACATATGTTGTTATGCGGTTTGACCGATAAGGATCTTCGTAGAATATGTAGGAGCCAATATGAGCATCCAGGTTCCGCTATTGGTTATTGACCGGAGATGAGTCTCGGTCATGTCTACATAGTTCTCAAACCCGTAGGGTCCGCATGCTTAACGTTCGATGACGATCGATATTATGAGTTTATGTGTTTTGATGTACAGAAGGTAGTTAGGAGTCCCAGATGAGATCACGATCATTACGAGGATTCTCGAAATGGCTGAGACATAAAGATTGATATATTGGATGACTATATTCGGACACCGGAATGGTTCCGAGGTGTATCGAGTATTTACCGGAGTACCGGGGGGTTATTGGGCCTTCATGGGCCCTAGCGGAAGAGAGGAGGCAGCAGCCAGGGAGGCGCCCTCCACAAGCCCAAACCGAATTGTACTAGGGGTTGGGGGCGGCCCCCCCTTTCCTTTCTCTCCTCCTCCTCTTTCCCCTTCTCCTTGTGGAAGTAGGAAAGGGGGGGCGAATCCTACTTGGAGTAAGACTCCCCCCCTTGGGCGCGCCTCCTCTTGGCCAGCCTCCTCCTCCTCCCCCTTTATATACGTGGGAGGGGGGCACCCCAAAGACACACCAAAGTTTCTCTTAGCCGTGTGCGGTGCCCCCTCCACAGAAACACACCTCGGTCATATCGTTGCAGTGCTTAGGCGAAGCCCTGCGCCGGTAACTTCATCATCACCGTCACCACGCCGTCATGCTGACGAAACTCTCCCTTGGCCTCAGTAGGATCAAGAGTATGAGGGATGTCATCGAGCTGTACGTGTGCAGATCGCGCAGGTGCCGTGCGTTCGGTGCTTGATCGGTTGGATCACGAAGACGTTCGACTACATCAACCGCGTAACTTAACGCTTCCGCTTTCGGTCTATGAGGGTACGTGGACACACTCTTCCCGCTCGTTGATATGCTTCTCCTAGATAGATCTTGCGTCATCGTAGGATTTTTTTTGAAATACTACGTTCCCCAACACTAAAGCATAACCCCAAAACGATAGCGGTAAATCGGTAAGAGACATCCTAGATCGCACCATATCTAATAAAGTACGGTTACGATGTTCGGACACACCATTACGTTGTGGTGTTCTAGGTGGTGTGTGCTGCGAAACTATTCCACATTGTTTCAAATGAAGACCAAACTCATAACTCAAATATTCACCTCCACGATCAGATTGTAGAAACTTTATTTTCTTGTTACGATGATTTTCCACTACACTCTGAAATTCTTTGAACTTTTGAAATGTTTCAGACTTATGTTTCATTAAATAGATATACCCATATCTGCTCAAATCATATGTGCAGGTCAGAAAATAACGATACCTGCCGCAAGCCTCAACACTCATCGGACCACATACATCAGTGTGTATTATTTCCAACAAGTCAGTTGCTCGCTCCATTGTTCCGGAGAACAGAGTCTTAGTCATCTTGCCCATGAGGCATGGTTCGCAAGCATTAAGTGATTCCAAAAGCCCATCATCATGGAGTTTCTTCATGCGCTTTACACCAATATGACCTAAACGGCAGTGCCACAAATAAGTTGCACTATAATTATTGACTTTGCATCTTTTGGCTTCAATATTATGAATATGTGTATCACTACAATCGAGATTCAACAAAAATAGACCACTCATCAAGGGTGCATGACCATAAAAGATATTACTCATATAAATAGAACAACCATTATTCTTTGATTTAAATGAATAACCGTCTCGCATCAAAAGATCCAGATATAATGTTCATGCTCAACGCTGGCACCAAATAACAATTATTCAGGTCTAAAACTAATCTCGAAGGTAGATGTAGAGGTAGCGTGCCGACGGCGATCACATCGAGTGGCAAATATGAGCAACGAAACCAGTATCAAATACCCAGGCGCTACTACGAGCAATAGTAAGGTACACATCAATAACATGTATATCAAATATACCTTTCACTTTGCCCTCCTTCTTATCCGCCAAGTACTTGGGGTAGTTCCGCTTCCAGTGACCAGTCCCTTTGCAGTAGAAGCACTCAGTTTTAGGCTTAGGTCCAGACTTGGGCTTCTTCCCTTGAGCAGCAACTTGCTTGTTGTTCTTCTTGAAGTTCCCCTTCTTCCCTTTGCCCTTTTTCTTGAAACTAGTGGTCTTGTTAACCATCAACACTTGACGCTCTCCTTCTTTATTTCTACCTCCGCATCCTTTAACATCGCAAAGAGCTCGGGAATTGTCTTTTCCATCCCTTGCATATTATAGTTCATCACGAAGCCTTTATAGTTTGGTGGCAGTGATTGAAGAACTCTGTCAATGACACTATCATCAAGAAGATTAACTCCCAGCTGAGTCAAGTGGTTATGGTACCCAGACATTCTGAGTATGTGTTCACTGACAGAACTATTCTCCTCCATTTTGCAGCTATAGAACTTGTTGGAGACTTCATATCTCTCAACTTGGGCATTTGCTTGAAATATTAACTTCAACTCCTGGAACATCTCATATGCTCCATGACGTTCAAAACATCTTTGAAGTCCCGATTCTAAGCCATAAAGAATGGCACACTGAACTATCGAGTAGTCATCAGCTTTGCTCTGCCAGACGTTGATAACGTCTGGAGTTGCTCCTGCAGTGGGTCTTGCACCTAGCGGTGCTTCCAGGACGTAATTCTTCTGTGCAGCAATGAGGATAATCCTCAAGTTATGGACCCAGTCCGTGTAGTTGCTACCATCATCTTTCAACTTAGCTTTCTCTAGGAACGCATTAAAATTCAAGGGAACGGTAGCACGGGCCATTAATCTACAACAACATAGATATGCAAAAACTAGCAGGTACTAAGTTCATGATAAATTAAAGTTCAATTCATCATAACATCCCTCTAGTCATCTAAATGATCACGTGATCCATATCAACTAAACCATGTCCGATCATCACCTGAGATGGAGTAGTTTTCAATGGTGAACATCACTATGTTGATCATATCTACTATATGATTCATGTTCGACCTTTCGGTCTCAGTGTTCTGAGACCATATCTGCATATGCTAGGCTCGTCAAGTTTAACCCGAGTATTCTGCACGTGCAAAACTGGCTTGCACCCGTTGTATGTGAACGTAGAGCTTATCACACCCGATCATCACGTGGTGTCTTGGCACGATGAACTGTAGCGATGGTGCATACTCAGGGAGAACACTTGTACCTTGAAATTTAGTGAGGGATCATCTTATAATGCTACCGCTGTACTAAGAACAATAAGATGCATAAAGGATAAACATCACATGCAATCAAAATATGTGACATGATATGGCCATCATCATCTTGTGCCTTTGATCTCCATCTCCGAAGCACCGTCATGATCTCCATCGTCACCAACTTGACACCTTGATCTCCATCATAGTGTCGTTGTCGTCTTGGCAACTATTGCTTCCACGACTATCGCTACCGCTTAGTGATAAAGTAAAGCAATTACATAGCGATTGCATTTCATACAATAAAGCGACAACCATAAGGCTCCTGCCAGTTGCCGATAACTTTTACAAAACATGATCATCTCATACAACAATTTATATCTCATCGCGTCTTGACCATATCACATCACAACATGCCCTGCAAAAACAAGTTAGACGTCCTCTACTTTGTTGTTGCAAGTTTTACGTGGCTGCTACGGGCTTCTAGCAAGAACTGTTCTTACCTACGCATCAAAACCACAACGATTTTTCATCAAGTGTGTTGTTTTAACCTTCAACAATGACCGGCCGTAGTCAAACTCGATTCAACTAAAGTCGGAGAAAGAGACACCCGCCAGCCACTTGTGTGCAAAGCACGTTGGTAGAACCAGTCTCATGAACGTAGTCATGTAATGTCGGTCTCGGCCGCTTCATCCAGCAATACCGTCGAATCAAAGTAAGACGTTGGTGGTAAGCAGTATGACTATTATCGCCCACAACTCTTTGTGTTATACTCGTGCATATCATCTACGCATAGACCTAGCTCGGATGCCACTGTTGGGGAACGTAGCATGCAATTTCAAAAAAATTCCTACGATCACGCAAGATCTATCTAGGAGATGCATAGCAACAAGACGGGAAGAGTGTGTCCACGTACCCTCGTAGATCGAAAGTGGAAGCGTTATGTTAACGCGGTTGATGTAGTCGAACGTCTTCACGATCCAACCGATCCAAGTACCGAACGTACGGCACCTCCGTGTTCAGCACACGTTCAGCTTGATGACGTCCCTCGAACTCTTGATCCAGTAGAGGGTCGAGGGAGAGTTCCGTCAGCACGACGACATGGCGATGCTGATGGTGACGTGATCCGCGCAGGGCTTCGCCTAGGCACTACGACGCTATAACCGGAGGAGTAAACTGTGGAGGGGGGTACCGCACATGGCTAAGAGAATTCTTGATGTGCCCCCACCCCCATATATATAGAGGAGGGGGGAGGAGGCCGGCGGCCAGGAGGGGCCCGCCAAGTAGGATTCGGCCCCCCTTTTCCTTTCTCCGCCGGAGGGAAACGGAAGGAGAGGGAGAGGGAAAGGGGGCGCCGCCCCCTCCCCTAGTCCAATTTGGACTGCCATGGGGGGGCACCCCTTGCAGCCCACCTCTCTCTCCACTAAGGCCCATTATTTCCCCCAGGGGGTTCCTGCAACCCCTCGGTACTCCGGTAAAATATCCGAATCACTCGGAACCATTTTGATGTCCGAATATAACCTTCCAATATATGAATCTTTACCTCTCAACCATTTTGAGACTCCTTGTCATGTCCGTGATCTCATACGGGACTTCGAACAAACTTCGGTCACCAAAACACATAACTCATAATACAAATCGTCATCGAACGTTAAGCGTGCGAACCCCATGGGTTCAAGAACTATGTAGACATGACCGAGACACATTTCTGGTCAATAACCAATAGCGGAACCTGGATGCTCATATTGGTTCCTACATATTCTACGAAGATCTTTATCGGTCAAACCGCATAACAACATTCGTCATTCCCTTTGTCATCGGTATGTTACTTGCCCGAGATTCGATCGTCGGTATCATCATACCTAGTTCAATCTCATTACCGGCAAGTCTCTTTACTTGTTCCGTAATGCATCATCCCGCAACTAACTCATTAGTCATATTGCTTGCAAGGCTTATAGTGATGTGCATTACCGAGAGGGCCCAGAGATACCTCTCCGATACACGGAGTGACAAATCCTAAGCTTGATTTATGCCAACTCAACAAACACCTTCGGAGACACCTGTAGAGCATCTTTATAATCATCCAGTTATGTTGTGACGTTTGATAGCACACAAGGTGTTCCTCCGGTATTCGGGTGTTGCATAATCTCATAGTTAGAGGAATATGTATAAGTCATGAAGAAAGCAATAGCAATAAAACTAAACGATCATAATGCTAAGCTAACGGATGGGTCTTGTCCATCACATCATTCTCTAATAATGTGACCCCGTTTATCAAATAACAACACATGTCTATGGTTAGGAAACTTAACCATCTTTGATTGGCGAGCTAGTTAAGTAGAGGCATACTAGGGACACTCTGTTTTGTCTATGTATTCACACATGTACTAAGTTTCTGGTTAATACAATATTAGCATGAATAATAAACATTTATCATGATATAAGGAAATATAAATAACAATTTTATTATTGCCTCTAGGGCATATTTCCTTCACCAACTTACTTGCTCATGAAGACCTTGAGCATTTGAGGAAGCTCGTCATCAAAATATGCAAGTCAAGTTCAATAATGTAAAAATTCCCACTAGTATATGAGAGTGATGATCATGGAGACTCTCTATATGAAGAACATGGTGCTACTTTGAAGCACAAGTGTGGTAAGGATAGTAACATTGCCCCTTATCCTTTTTCCCTTTTCTCTCTCTTTTTTAGAACAATATAATGAACCTCATCCCCGCTTTTTCGAGGACTCATCTATCTCCATCAATCTTTTCTTCACTGGGACAATACTCTAATAATGATGATCATCACACTTTTGTTTACTTACAACCCAATAAAACTGAATGATATGACTACATATGAATTTCTCTGGTAGTGTACCAGGATAGTAATGGTGGAAGTTGCATGGCAGTATATTTCAGAATGGCTATGAAAAAACCATGATAGGTAAGTATGGTTATTGTTTTGACGAATGATATAATAAGGCTTATGTGTGATAGAGCGTACCATATCCCGGGGTTTGGACGCGCTTGCGAAGTTTGTATCAAGTCTCGAGGTGAGAGCGGACAATGCATGTTACCGAAGAGACTAGCAAAATATACCATGAACAAAAAACACAAAGCTATAAATTGAGTAAATGACATGCTTTCAAAAAAAAATTCGAGCTACTTTAAGAAAAATGGCATGCCATTAAAAAAAATACGGTCCTCTCGAATACTGAAAATACCATCCTCTCAAACATTAAAAATGCCATCCTATTTGTAATAAAAAATGCCACCCTCTCAATAATTAATATGCCATCCTATTATTGATAAAATACCATCCTATTGTTAATAAAAATGCCATGCGTTTAGTTATAAAAATTTCCATGCCAATAAAAAATTGCCATCTCTTAAAAAAATGTCATCATATTATTGATAAAAATGTCATCCGATCCTATTGTTAATAAAAATGCCATGCGCTTAGTAATAAAATTTCCATGCCAATAAAAAAATATCATATCCTAATAATAAGAATGCCATCCTATTATTGACAAAAAATTCATTTAATAAAAATGCCATCCTATTGTTAATAAAAACTGTCGTGCCATTAAAAAAATGCCATCCTCTTAAAAAATGACATGCTATAAAAAAATTAAACTGCCATCACTCATTAATAAAAATGCCATCCTCTTAGAAAGTGCCATGCTATAAAAAACTGCCATGTGAGAAAATGAAAACAATTCAGGATTTCCGGATTGAAAACAACCCAAATACTTCAGAGTGCACGCGCACTATCTTGGCGAAACGAGCGGCCGAACATGAGCCGCTCGATCAGCCCAGATCGTGCGGTCCTCAGCGTCAGGTCGTACCTAGTCGGGAGGCGACTGAACGCGCACGTGGCTGGGCCCGCCCGCAAGTGCCGCTCTCCTGCTCCAGACGGTTCGCCTCGCATAGGAAGCACCCTTGGCACAGGCCTCTGTCACTTCCCTGATCCATTTCCCTCTCTTCTCGCCCTGTTCGTTCCCCAAATCCGACGGCGAGAGACAACCGCTGCCGCAACGCAGCTGAAGACGGGGGGCAGGGAAGGGGAAGGGCTGGAGCGCGGCGGGGACCCGCTTCTCGACGCCGGCGCAGGTACGGTCGCCCGTTCGGCTGCTCCCTGCCCAACCAGATCCAGCCCCATCGCCGTTGTTCCCCGCCGTCGTCGACGGGATGCGGCCGTAGTCTACTTCCTCTACCTGAGGCCGGCTGAGATCCTTCCCCTCTGGCTCCAACTGAGTCCACTACGTCCCAGATGGCAGGGGTGGAGGATCCTCTGGTCGCGGTGGCGTGTGATGAGGGCGTCACGCGATGGCAGAGATGGAGCAACCTGCGATGGTAGTGGTGTCTGATGTGGTCTTTCCGGCGTCATGATCTGTCGGGCCTAGGTGCAGCAATGTCAGGTCCAGACGCCGACAACGTTTCTGGGCTGATTCAGGCAGAGGGGTCCCATGGGAGAGCGTTGCATTAGCTCGGCTGTGAGAGCTTCTCGTCGGAAATTCTTTGCTTGGACCGTCATATCCTAGCAATATCTACCGCGGAAGCACAATGTTCAGAGGCATCGGTGTACTTCTGGGTGCCTGCATGTCAATACAATCTAGTACAGTATAGTAGTATTTTGCTAGTAAACCTGGCACACGAGTCTAGCTTGTCTTTACATCTTTAATTAATGTTTAATTTCCTCTTCTAATTTAGTGCTAGTCTGCTAGAGTACATGATGATAGTTGCTGAAGCAAACTAATCCAATTCTATATATGTTTCATCTTCCTTGCAAAAACTTATCGGATGATTGGGTGGTGAAATAAGTGTTTTTTAGTCAGCTAATGTTCAATGATTGGGTGGTGAAATAAGTGTTTTCTTTAGTTGGCTAACACTATGACGCTTGTATGTTCTGTAAATTATCAATCTTGAATTTTTTGAAGAGCATAGAAAGAGTTGCACAACCATATTTCCAGAGTTGCACATTGACTACCATGCAGTTGGTCGGGGCTGTTGTCAAAGTTGCACATCCTACTGGAAGGAGTTGCTTAAGTCGATCTATTTTTGCTATTCACACTTTTCTGTTGGCATCTGCAGTATTGTAGTTGCACATATAGTAGTTCTCAGTTGGATATGACCACTGAAAACCTGTACAACACTAATGTAAACTAGAAGCATGTCGTCCTACAAGTATGCCTCATCATTCACCTTTTTTGCAACTAGGCAGGTCCCCTTATCCAATTTGTTTTGATTGACTTGCCAACCAAGTAGTATATTTGTTTCTGGGTGGCAGTTTTTTCACTCAAGAAATTCATGTGCAACTTTCTTTTTAATTCTTGTGCAACTTGTTACCTTGAGTTGCCAACTTCATATGAAGAGTAGCCATTTTTT
The DNA here is from genome assembly GCF_018294505.1 of Triticum aestivum. Taxonomy (NCBI): domain Eukaryota; kingdom Viridiplantae; phylum Streptophyta; class Magnoliopsida; order Poales; family Poaceae; genus Triticum; species Triticum aestivum. The sequence continues at coordinate 148,236,761 of NC_057802.1, forward strand.
CATTTTTTCTGCCCGTGTGCAACTTGTTAATTTAAGTTGCCAACTTCATATGTAAATGTAGCCTACCCACCCCATTTTGTTGCCCCCAGTGCAATTTTGTTAATTTTGACTAATATGTTTGTTCTTTTCTGTTTTGCACAGACAAAATGGTTGGTGAAGGAGACGTGCCTGGCAGTGAAACAGAGGTTCATATTTTCTTTTTCTTTTATCCTATGACCATTTATTATGCTCTTTTCTTTTACCCTCTCAACAGTTCAATCTTTTTTGTTCATTGTAGGGTTCTCCAAATAGGACCTCTCGGTGGAACTCAAAACGGGCTGCTAAGCGGCAACCATGTGGCACTGATGATGACGGGGATGAAGAGGATGATGACGTGTCCCAGAGAGTATCTAAATGAGCTGGCATCCTCAGGCTTTTCTAGTTGCACAAGAGTACCTGATTAGTTGGCATCCTAAGCATTTCTAGTTGCACAATTCAGTCCAACTAGTTGACATCCTCAGTCTTCTTGTAGCTGCGTTGACACCCTCGGCATTTTCTTCTAGAAGCCTAAAACCTGAATGTGCAATTCTGATTGATCATGCAAGTGCTGAATATTTAATTTTCCAAGGGTATCTAATTAATTGGCATCCTCAAGATTTTTAGTTGCACAAGAGTATTCAATTAGTTGGCATCCTTAGCATTTCTACTTGCACAAACAGTATCCAACTAATTGACATCCTCAGCCTTTCTAGTTGCACAAGAGTAACTATTTTTAGTCCCATCTTCAAATTTTTGAGGGTTGCCCAAGAGTATCCAATTACTTGGCACCCTCAGCCTTTCTAGTTCCACATGAGTATTTAATTAGTTGGCATCCTGAGCATTTTGTAGCTACACAATAGCATCTAACTAGTTGACATCCTCAGCCTTTCTAGTTGCACAAGAGTAACTATTTTAGTTGGCATCCTCTGCATTTCGTAGTTGCACGACTAACATAATATCAAGTTGGCATCGTCAACCTTTTTTATCCAGTTGTTCTGAAGAACAACAAATATTTTGTATGTAGTGTTAACTAATCACCTTTGGCACCTTATGTTTGCAAAACCTCAGGTGATCACGTCGGAATGTGATCACCTTTGGCACCTTTTTCTAATGACAGGAAATATAATTTCATCTTCTTTTCTGTTTCACTTTTAGTATATAGAACATCCTATATAACATATTTCCCCTATTGCAATTTGTGTGAGACAAGACTATTTGTACGCTCGTTTTTAATACTGTTCTTGTGCCTTTTCTAGTCTAGTTTCTTTGCTGCACACATTTACGGCAAAAGTTGGCTTTGGATATAAGTTTAGTTGCACAATCACATGTTTATATTTGCACAGACAGCAAATCCAGTCTTTTTTAGTTTCATCTAGTCTGTGTGTTGGTTGCACACATTTTTTGCAGGAAAAGATAGCCTGAATGTAGTGTATATGCAAATAGAAGCCCATATTTGTGCCAACTAAACATGGATCCAAAACCATATTTTCTTGCAATATGTAAAACCCACAGCGAAAAGACTAGAACATATGGACTCTAGTCTGGGCTGTATTGTTGCACACATTTGCATAAAAAGGTTGGCTTGGACCCATGCTTAGTTGCACAAATATGTTCTTTTTGCAGAAACACTACATCCAGTCCATCTTTTTAGTTGCACAAATATGTGCTTCTTTTTGCACAAACAGTACACCCAGTCCATCTTTCTAGTCCGAGCTGTTTGTTGCATACATTTTGCAGGAAAGTTGTCCTTGGATTAATGCTTAGTGTGCACATATATTTACTTTTTTATAGTTTTGGCTGTTGGTTGCACACATTGCAGGAAAACTTGGCTTGGATCCATGATTTAGTTGCACAAATATGTGCTTCTATTTGCGCAGACACTACATCCACTCCATGTTTCTAGTCTGGGCTGTTTTGTTGCACATTTTTTGTAAAACTAATCCCTTGTATCTATTTGCACACATCCAGGCAGAAGTTGGTTTTGCTACTGGGTCTAGTTGCACAGAGTGGTGTTTATTTACACAGACATCAGATTACTATTGCTATTCCCTCCAATTATGGAGAAGACCGGTGGAAGATCCAGAGGCAAAGGGGAAGGGAAAGTACAGAAGGGAGGACCTGGAGCCAGAAGTGAACTTACCTTGGTTGATGCTGCCTGGTATGCTTCTTCTCCTCCCTCCTGTTGCCACTTTAGTTCTTGTCAAAAAAATACCCTTGTTTGGTTTGCCATGGCAGCTCTGTAGGTTTTTGGATCCAGGATGGGATCCCCTTTCTTTCATGGAGAAGAAGGAGACGCCTTGGAGGAGGAAGTGTAGATGAAGGAGGCGTGGGAGGCTTCTGGAGGGTAGTGGGGTCATGTGATAGCGACCGGGCCTTGGGTTTCTGTTTCTGTTTCGCTATTTTTGCTGGTCGGAAGCACACATCCATGTCTGTGTATGTTGGTTGCACATATTTACAGTAAAAGTTGGCTTTTGGATCCATGATTAGTTTGCACATCTCTTTTCTAGTATTGACTCTTTGGTTGCACACATAGCAAGAAAAGTTGATTTTGGATCCATGTTTTAGTTGGCAGAAATATAGGCTTCTATTTGCACACATGGCATAAAAAGGTTTCTTTTGGAACCCATGCTTTTTTAGTTGCGCAAATATATGCTTCTTTCTGCACAAACGGTACATCCAGTCCATATTTTCTAGTATTTGGCTGCTTGGTTGCACACATTGCACAAAAAGTTGGCATTGTTGGAACTGTGATTAGTTGCACAAACAGGAACATCCAGTCTATGTTTCTAGTTTGGGCTATCTGCAAAATTACTCCCTTGTGTCTATTTGCACACATCTAGGCAAAAGTTGGTTTTACTACAGGGTCTTGTTGCACAAAATGGTGTTCAATTAAACAGAGATCAAATTTTCTCTTTTTTTTGTTACTTCCTTGTGTCTATTTGCACACATCTAGGCAAAAGTTGGTTTTACTACAGGGTATAGTTGCATAGAGTGGTGTTCAATTACACAGAGATCTGATTTTCTCTTCTTCTTTTTTGCTTCCTGCTTTGCTACTCCCTCCAACTATGGAGAAGATCGGTGGCAGATCCACATGCAAGGTGAAGGGAAAGTGGAGAAGAAGGAGACCCGTGGAGCAGGAAGTGTGGACGTGGGGGGCGTGGGAGGCTTTTTCAAGAAAGTAGTGGGGTCACGTGACAGCGACTAACCATTGTTTTCTGTTTGGTGGACTTGTCTAGAACGGGGGACAGGAATTTTTGCTTTTCTGGCTGGCCGCTCGCTACCGCTAGTGAGCCAACGGCCGCCAGCCAGACGTCTCCTGAAAACAATATGTGCCATTTTAAACACAAGAATATTCACAAAAGCCCTCTCAGCCCAGGTGATGGGCGCTTGAGCGCACACAGGGGATCGAACCGAAACCTGGCCTAACCGGGCGTTCGCCAGAAGCAGCTGAGCAGTGAATTAGTAGTCCAGCAATCCTAGGTGGCGTCGGCTCTACAACGAGATTCGTGCGACGGCCGGGAGAGGGTTCGCTGGGGTTAGCCCCCTGGCGAACGGCCGCCAGGTAATATTTCCCTTAAGAAAGGTGAGGAGGATCGGATCCGCGGTGGAGACTCTTTACCCTCATCGGAGACGGAACGGTTACGCGTGAGTCTCATAAGGCGGAGGCAGGAAGGGGAGATCGTCGGAGGCGGAGCAGGCGGAGGCAAGGAAGGAAGGGGAGATAGTCTGAACAGCGCCGCTTCAGTTTGAGTTCCATAAGTACGAAACAAACTCAGCGCGGACCCGTCCAGCAAGAAAAGTTCAGTGAGCGAAGATGCTAGTTCTTCCCCTCCTAGGCAGGATCTCGGTGCGTCGCCAGCGCCCCTGGCGCGTGTGGCAGTCGGATGACAACAAGAGTCTGGTTGACGGCCTAAAATACGCGAGTCTTGAAGAATGCTGCAGGTAATCAGTCTATTAATCTAGTGTTCCATGTATCCGCACAAGTTCAATTTCGCACCAGCGGAATAGGATTAGATGGAATGCTTTCGCCTCCCAAGACCCAACACTTCGGTTCAGTATTTGCATACTCTTATTTCATTGATCCGTCTGAATTTCGTATACTAGATCTAATCCGTACCGGCATTTGGAAGGCTTAGCTGCCGAACGCCAGCTTGTGCTGAATGGCCTCGAGCTGTACAACGCTCTGCATCCGGTGATTTGTTCTTCCTTACTCAACGTTCCTTCTTATTAACCGGTCTTGCAAATTGGGCGTATACACACAGATTAATTTAATGACCTGCCTTCGGCCCACTGTTTTCGCCACTTTGAAGTAGATTCACCGAAATTTGCTAGATAAAATCATTAGTTACTCCCTCACACTTTAACTTGTTCTAATCAATATTTGGATTTGACATTTGGAAATTGTATTACTGGGTTTGTCATGAAATATATTTCGAAATTGCTCTGTGTACAATGAAAAGTGCGTACGATTTATGTAAGACGTGATCTCACTCGTACGTGGAATTGAATCAACGGCTGCTGATGGCTGTCGTACAAAAATCGTACAAAGGTTGTCGTACGTGTAGCAGGTCTCAATATATTTCCATATAATTATTACTTAAACAGATTTTGCTAAGCAATAATTGCGATACGTGTGGGTCAAATTCTCAAATGTGTGTGGGAGATCTGGTTGATTTCTCCCTAAACAACTAGTAAAAGATAGGAGGTACGGGGTAGTAATTAAGTTAAGTCAGTCACTGATGCTTCTTTGGTTTGTTTTGTTTTGTTTTACCTTGCTACAAGTAGCAATTTCTGTTTCCATGATTTTTGTTCTGCTTTGTTTGACCTTCCTACCTGTACCAATTTCTTTTTCCATGTTTGGTTGGCTGATCAGGGCAATGAGTATGAACTTGCTCCTGGTAAGGTGACCAGGAGCAGCCAACTTGGTGATGGGTGTTGCTGGAGTCATGGCAACTTTGTTGCTCGTCGGAAGTGCTCTGGCTGCTTCTCTTTCCTGCCGGTTCCACAAACTCTCTTTTTCTTTGAGCACGTCTGTAGAGCTGATTTCGAAGGAGTTGTCACATGCATTCCTTTAGGTATGTATCTACTTGTGAACTTGATTCACTCTTATCTCGGTGCTGTCACACAACTGCATACCACATGTTTCTGCTTGAAGATCTCGTTCTCTTTTGCCATTCCCAAGCATATGTACTTCAAAGAAAAATGTGATTTTCATCAAATGCAATTTTGTAGAGAAAGCTACTGTGAAATGCCCAAGATTCACATTACCACGTAAGATTATACTAGTTAAAAGAGGTGCTGTTCGAAATTTCTGTATGTTGTCTTTTGAACACGTAAAATTTGAGACATTCGTGATCTAAATAATAATTGGGCCATGCTTTTCGAGAGTGCACAGTTACCGCTTAAATACATTTTAAACTTGCTTTATCATTCTTCGGTCTATATGCCATCACGTGCTCCCCCCAAGTGGAGAAGCCACATACAAGCTGGGTAGTCAATTTTTCGAGAAAACGCAAGTGGCTTTTGCGTTTCATTGCATTGGAAAGAGAGGAATTTACATCCTCCTAGGAGGCAGGTTTACACATCCATCAGGGCTCAGTGGACATCCCAGGATGATGGCAAAACGACCCTGAGCCCTTGAGCTCCGGCCTTTGCCCAACATCGGGCCTCGTCCTTGATCTTGTCAACTAGCTCATTGAGCGATGGGCTAACATGGTCAAACACGCACGCGTTCCTATGCTTTCAGAGCATCCACGGCACCAAGAGCGCTACGGATTTCAGAACCTTGCGAAGTGTTGGCGATGTGGACTCCTTCGCACGCAGCCACCAGTCCATGAGCGAGTCGTCGTGCTCGGGCGTCGGCGCCGGCACGCGTTAACCCAGTTTTTTTTTGTTTGTAAGATCAACATGTACAAATCTTGCAAAAGAAAAATAACAATCCATAGCGTTGACACCTGGCACCGTCACTCCCCCCAAGTAATGGGTGGTAAAGAAATTATCAGTTTTACTATTAGACGGTAAGTGTACCATCAAATCTAAACCCAAAATTAAGTCATAAAGAGTCTACCGCATTTGCTACAAAACAAAAAACGTTTTACTATGAAGTTTTATGCCAGATTGCGTAGTAAAAGAATCTAGCATTTTACTCCTGATAACTAAGCTTCTTACTAGTAGAACCAAAAAGTTAGTGGATGGGTTGATTAGGTGGTTTTCATGTACTACCCAGCCAGAGCGCAGAATACTACTCCCCCTGCCCCCTCTCTTTTACTGGGAAAATAGATCTTTCTACCACTAATTATTTGCCTAGACATTAGCAGTAGCTTTAGTTGTTTTACTACTTTTCCTAAAGCTTTTACGGCCCGGTGGGAAGAGAGTTAGATTTGCTGGCTGGAGGTGTGCGTTGTGCTGGCTGGACCGTAGAATGAGTACTTTGCGCTCAGGCTGATCTGAGGGCATGATCTGAGGACCTCCAAAACATCGCAACCAAACTCATGGTATCACCTGTTAGAACATCTGAGGCTCGCATAGTTGATCTTCCGAGGAACAAACATTCACACAAGCACGAGCAACAATGCCGATATTTGTTAACGAGGTTCATCAAACATCAGCTACATCTCCGGATATGACTAGGGGCGCTTGTTCCCATGTACTAAATCAACATACTACAAAGACTACATGCACGTCGAGGCCATCAGATGACATTTCCAACCACCCGTCACAGCCGGTCCCCTGCCTCGGGCGTCTGTACCATCCCTCTTATGTCTAGCCTATCAGCTTATGTCTAGTCTATTTGGCTACCCCGTGATGCTTTTTATATATATAATAATAGGACTAATTGGACCGGATTTCATGGTTTGACTCAAACACGTAACCCTCCACTAATTACAAGCCCAACTGTAGCTTAACTCGTACACATACATATTTGGCACAATTCTGACATCTAAAACTGCTCTAGTAATTATAGTTTTTTCCGTTCCTGATCGTGCAGATTAGATTCATGTGCGAACGAATTGCAGGTACCAGTTGCTTTGCCTCTCTTGTATCATACAGAGGGCATTATATCATGCTTTTAGGAGTGCATGATGCACATCTTTTAGGATATGGATAACATATGATATTCCTATTTTGTTTTTTCTTTTTGCCGGGCTGACAAAGAGATAGATGGTTGTCTATTTTTCTTTTAAACCATTGTTCTAGAAATCGGTAACTGGTAGCTGCTCGATCTACTTAGGAGTAGCGATTAATCGATGAATCGGCCTATTAACTAGATTAATTGGTCGATCATTAATCGGTAGAAGATAGGAACTTGCCAACATATATTTAGTTTTTCACGTATTATACCATACTCTCATGCTCTTAGCTATGTAATATACCAAAATATGATACTGTTTGGTCGAACCCTAACTATTGAGGATCGAGTGGGGGATGGGAGGGGTTACTGGCCAAAATTTTGGGCTTTGTTTGCCCAGAAGTTAATGGGCCAGCAGCGATTAATCGCCCTAAAAACTGATTAATCGGTCTGACAGGCCAATTAATCGGCCTGACAAGTTAACACGGCGAATAGGTGTTATTCGATTCGGCCACCCAACGAGTAGCGATTAACTGGCCCGTTAACTGGTTAATCGGATGAATTCTTTACCAGTGTTTTAAACTAGAGAAGGAACACAGCTGACATTAAGAAAATCATGTTGCCCTGATGTTAGGCTACATGGCCTAAACACCTAGTACGATGAACTATGCTATTCAGATATCCAAGGAAAGTTGCATACGGCTAAACCTGATTTATCCAAGCTGTTTTTATTTTAAGCGATTGATACGTAAACCTGGCAAGGTACTTTGCTTTTAAAGCTGTGCATGTTCTTGGCCGAAACCGGTTGTTTATTCCTTCTGTTTTCAGATGAACCAGTGATTGAAGCCTACACCTTTCTTGGTTTCCGTCTTCTGTGGGGTACTCGTCGTCTTGGTGGCTGTCTCTCTCTCTCTCTCTCTGCACATTACCCTCTTAAATTTCTCTGTTGCCTGATTTCCTCTGTTATCTTTTCAGCGGATTGCGTTTGCAAGACATGCTACCGTCTCTTCAATATTCCACACCCTTGTTTGAAGAGGACATGTACATGTGGACATAGCAGGGTGGAGAAAATATGTGAAATGTGTTATAATCGAAGCGGTGTGCTGCATCCATTCAGAGGAGAATTCCAGTTTGGCTATCACAAATAGGGTTACCCCTACTGCTCACATAATATGCTAAGCTAGACTTGGTGAGTTGGTGGTGGGGCAGTATGTGTGTTCGAATGCTCAATGTGTATCATTCGTCCTTACATCACTCTTGGCAATCTTATGTACTTGAGAACTTTGGCAATCATATAAGTATGCTGTCTCTTTTTCTTCTTCTTTTGCGAATAAATGTCTGATAATAACTCGCAAAAGATAAGTATTGAATTGGCATGGGACACAAAAGATTATTAGCCAGCTAGCTGCGTTGCGTGCATCTGAAACTGGTCCCTGCTCTTATAGCTGTTTGGTTCCAGGATGAAGCTGGGTGGATTGAGGGTGCCCCTGTCCACCTGTTTAGGGATATACTTGTGCGACATGTCTTGCGATGGTGTCGCGTGATAGGGAGGAGCGCTTTTCTTTTTTTGCTCGGGTGAAGTAGAAGTGGTTTGAGATAACCAGGCCAAATACTCCTAGGTAACTGATAGCAAAGTAGTGAAATAGATCATGAAATAAAACAGAAACAAGAAACCATGCCGAGTTGCCAAGCAGTAGGAGGAAAAGTGATCTCTGATTGTGTGACTGTCGAAGAATGAGCTCACGACTTATAGGCAGTGGCTTGGTCAAGGGAACAAAACACACTGCTTGGTTAAGGGAACGCGGTTCATAGGCAGTGGCTTGGTTAGGGGAATGAAGCACACTGGAACCCGTAGGGAATGCGAACCTTAATAATAAGGTGATTGTAATTGTGCTTATGGACCCGAACCTAAGTGATCTATCCATGACCACGATGAAAGTTTGTGTTTTGTTGAAGGGATGAGAGGTGGTTAGCTTGTTGTGATGACCCCTTTGCTACGAGGTGGTGAGAATACCTCAATATATCACTGACACCGGAAAGCCTACTAACAGTGTACTAAACTTGTTAGTGTCGTATATCTTGTATGGCAATTATATCACGTAGTGGTAAGTGGATACAAGTGATGTGTGGGCAGCACGTCACTGATACAAAACTTATGAGTGGTGTGTGTGTGTTGCACACCACTGGTAAACCATATACTAGTAGCGCTCGAGGAGAAGCACATGCCACTAAAATATCTGATTTCAGTGCATACATCCAAGATTTCAACACCACTGTTCAAATCATGAAATATAACCTAACTAAACTAAATCGCTGGTGCACCCATTTAGTTGCCTGACATCGCCAGAGCGTTCATCGCCTCGTCATCATTGTAGAAATGACGATCTCCTTGTTGTCGGAGGCAGAGGCCTCCATGTTGCGGGATGCAGGGAGAGCTTGCCGACGTGCACAGCATCTCCTCTTCATCATCGAAAGGAACTGGCGTGAAGAACACGTCGACCTCCCACAAAATCTCTTCCATCTGGCGTTGCTTCATCGTGTATGTTGACCTCGCCTCCTCGCCGCCCTGGCGGACTTGAAGAGGGCGTCGATGGCCATCCGCATCTCCTCCAACTTCGAATCCGTGTGGTATAGAGCCATGAAGTCTGCATTCGCAAGCCGCGCCTCGATCTGCTCCTCCATGGAGATATGCTCGTGCCACTACCAAAAAAGACACATATGTGATGACACACATTTGTCACAACAGGTCACATTTTCTGTCACCCATGTACATATGTGACAGTTTTATGACAAATTCAAGATAGTCATGCCTATGTTTTCAGGGTTGTGTTCCATGAGAATAATCAATTTTTAATCACGGAAGTGTCCAATTTCATGATGATAAATGATGAGTTATGGAAGTGTTTCCGTCAAGGGTAACCGACATGTGGCAGCCACCGTAACGGGTCACCATCAAGCTATCGGGTACGGGTCCTGGATCTGATACTCGTTAACCGCCTTGACCAATGACGATTTTCCACGTGTCGGATTCTCCTTTGCCAATGGAGCCACGCGTTAGCTCTACGTTGTGGTAGGCGCCGCCCATCCAACGGACGATATGCTCCTATGAAATGACGACACATGGCACGTGTGACGCCCCCGATTCAATCGTACACTAATCATACACGCAAACATGTACGATCAAGATCAGGGACTCACGGGAAGATATCACAACACAACTCTAAAAATAAAAGAAGTCATACAAGCATCATAATACATGCCAGGGGCCTCGAGGGCTCGAATACAAGTGCTCGATCATAGACGAGTCATCGGAAGCAACAATATCTTAGTACAGACATAAGTTAAACAAGTTTGCCTTAAGAAGGCTAGCACAAACTGGGATACAGATCGAAAGAGGCGCAGGCCTCCTGCCTGGGATCCTCCTAAACTACTCCTGGTCGTCGTCAGCGGCTTGAACGTAGTAGTAGGCACCTCCGGTGTAGTAGGAGTCGTCGTCGACGGTGGCGTCTGGCTCCTGGGCTCCAGCATCTGGTTGTGACAACCAGGTAGAAGGGAAAGGGGGAAAAAAGGGAGAAAAGCAACCGTGAGTACTCATCCAAAGTACTCACAAGCAAGGATCTACACTACATATGCATGGGTGTATGTGTAAAGGGGCAATATCGGTGGACTGAACTGCAGAATGCCAGAATAAGAGGGGGATAGCTAGTCCTATCGAAGACTACGCTTATGGTAGCCTCCATCTTGCAGCATGTAGAAGAGAGTAGATTGAAGTTCTCCCAGTATCATCGCATAGCATAATCCTACCCGAGGATCCTCTCCTCGTCGACCTGTGAGAGAGCGATCACCGGGTTGTATCTGGCACTTGAAAGGGTGTGTTTTATTAAGTATCCGGTTCTAGTTGTCATAAGGTCAAGGTACAACTCCGGGTCGCCTGTTACCGTGGACAAGACTATTCGAATAGATCAACTTCCCTGCAGGGGTGCACCACATTACCCGACATGCTCGATCCCTCTGGCCGGGCACACTTTCCTGGGTCATGTCCGGCCTCGGGAGATCAACATGTCGCAGCCCCACCTAAGCTCAACAGAGAGGTCAGCACGCCGGTCTAAATCCTATGCGCGCAGGGGTCTGGGCCCATCGCCCATTGCACACCTGCACGTTGCGTACGCGGCCGGAAGCAGACCTAGCCCCCTTAATACAAGCGCGAGCTTACGGTCCAATGCGGCGCGCGCCGCTCAGTCGCCGACGTCAAAAAGAGCTTCAGCTGATACCACGACGCCGGTTGCCCATATCTTGTCCCACGTGGCGGTTAGTGCGTATAAGGTCAACGACCCAACTCAGATCAAATACCAAGATCTCGATAAGCGTGTTAATTGAAGTATCCGCGAACGCCGACCAGGGCCAGGCCCACCTCTCTTCTAGGTGGTCTCAACCTGCCCTGTCGCTCCGCCACAAAGTAACAGTCGGGGGTCGTCGGGAACCTAGGCCCACCTCTACCGGGATGGAGCCACCCGCCCCTTCAGCCCCCATCTCCGAACAGTATCATAAGTAATGTAACAGTATAAAGTATATAGCAATATGCCCGTGATCACCTCCCGAAGTGATCACGACCCAGTAGTATAGCATGGCAGACGGACAAGAGTGTAGGGCCACCGATGGAATACTAGCATCCTATACTAAGCATGTAGGATTGCAGTTAAAGGTAATAACAGTAGTAGCAAGGACAGGCTATGCATCATGATAGGATTAACAGAAAGCAGTAACATGCTACACTACTCTAATGCAAGCAGTATAGAGAAGAATAGGCGATATCTGGTGATCAAGGGGGGGGCTTGCCTGGTTGCTCTGGCAAGGAGGGGTCGTTGTCGATGTAGTCGATCATGAGGGTATCGACAGCGGTCTCAGGGTCTACCGGAAAGAAGTAATGGAGGGGGGACACAATAAATAACAGAGCAATCAAAGCATCACAAAGCAAAACATGGCAATACGCGGTGCTAGGGGTGACCTAACGCGGTACTAGGCGATACTGGCGAAGGGGGGAAAACATCCGGGAAAGTATTCCCGGTGTTTGATGTTTTCGGACAGACGAATCGGAGGGGTATTGTTGCATGTTCACTATGCTAGGGATGTGTGGCGGACGAACGGACTGCGTATTCGGATTTGTCTCATCGTTCTGAGCAACTTTCATGTACAAAGTATTTTCATCCGAGTTACGGATTATTTATATTAATTTTTAAAGATTTAATTCATTTTAGAATTAACATAATTAATTTAAATCAAAATACGTATACTGCATCAGCATGACGTCAGTGTGATGTCAGTGGTCAACATTGACCGTTGACTCGGTCAACTGACGCGTGGGGCCCATTCAACATTGACTGTTACCGTAATTATCAATAGTTAGTTTTATTAGCAGGTTAACTACGTTATATTAGTTAACTAACCGAATTAATTAAGTTAATTAATTATTTAATTAAGTAATTAATTATTTTCTTTCTTTCTTTATTTTCCTTTTTTAAACGTTCTCAGGGGCGGACCCCACTTGTCATATGCACAGGAGGTTTCTTAGCGGGCGAGTGGGTTACGGGCGTGTGGGGCGGGCGCACGGCCCGGCGCCTGCGGCCACGGCGCTCGGCTGGCGAGCAGTGGCGGAACCGAGGGCCAATGCGTGCGGGGCGCGCCGGGCCTCGGTCATGGCGGTCTCGGCGAGCACGGCCGCTGGCGGGAGCTAGCTATGAGCAGGGGGAAACAGCGAGCGGGGCGGGCTTGCGACCAGGGGGCAGCCTAGGATGCAAGGGGGAGGTGGAGCAGAGCGTGTTGGCCGTAGTGAGGGGCAGATGCGGCGCACGCACAACGTGCTGGGGGAAGCAGGGCGCGGCGAGCGCGCATGTTGCGTGAACCGAGCGCGGCGTCGGTTTGCGCGGGCGAGTGCGAGCAGGCACGCGAGCGGCCAGGCGGGACGCGGCCGGAGCGCGGTCACGACGGACAACGGGCGGGGACGGCGCTAGCGACGGGGACAGGAGATAAAAGGGGGTAGGCGGAGTGGGTCGGGGTCCTCACCCCCGTTGCAGGGGTTCGCCGGCGAGGCTCGACGGAGTCCGACGAGGAGGAGGTCGAGGACGGCGCGGCAAGGTCGAGGCGGAGGGCGAGTTGAGGTCGGGGCGGCGTGGCTTGATGCGGGTCGTCGGGGAGGATGTCGAGGACGAGCGGCGGAGACGGGGAGGCGGCGTCGATGACGGTGGGTGGTGGGACGGCCCCGGCGGGTGTTCCGGGCGGCGGCGGCGAACGCCCCTGATCCCGATCTGGATCGGGGAGGGGGTAGAGGAGGAGTGGAACGAGTGGGGGAAGTGGGGCGACGGCTAGGGTTTTCGGGGGCGTGGGGGTTAAGGGGGAATGGGGTGGGCCGGCCTGGGCCAGTTGGGTTGGCCTGCTGGTCCGGTTGGCCCATGTGGGGAGGTGGGTTGTTGTTCTTTTTTTGTTTGTTTTGTTTTGTTTTTCCTTTTCTTTTATTTATTCTTTTCTGTTTTCATTTATAATTTCTTTTATTTTAGTTTTATGAAATACCAATTTAGCACCTAAATTAGTATCATCAATATAGGCCACTGCCAAACCTAGTTTGTAGCCAAAATATATCAGTTTAATATTTTCCTAATTTCAAAAGCAATTAAATTATTATTTTAGCCACTCTTTTTAATTAGTCTAGGGTAGTCAAGCATTTTACAAAAATGTTGTTTCTCCACCAATATTACTAGCTAATTATTTGTCACATCCAGAACATTTTGGTTTTAATATTTGAAAACTTTTATTGTTTAACTTGAATTTGAATTTTGAATCCGAGCGGGATTGAATCATCGCGAGATTAACAACGGTAATCGTGGTGACGTGGCATTGTTAGCAGAGATTGCTGTAGCTTAATTATCCGGGCGTCACAATTCTCCTCCACTACAAGAAATCTCGTCCCGAGATTTAAGAGGTAGTGTAAGGGGGAAGGGATTTGGTTACGAAATTCTAACGGGTCTTCTCGGTGTTGGTTGCTCTTCTCAAAGAGGTCGATCCATTACATTGACGTCTTCATTCCTCTGCTTCAGGCCATCATGACGAAGCCATCATCCTTTCTTCGGGAACTCCGCCGTACTTACAAAAGAATAAAGGGGGTATTCCGGGAGAACGGACCTCTGCAAGGTTGACTATTTGGTAGCTAACATCGGGGAAGGTGGCGGAAAGTAACTCTCGAACTGGAACTTAAGAAAATATCGAGAGCAAAGAAGAAATGAAGCAAATATGCCCTAGAGGCAATAATAAAGTTATTATTTATTTCCTTATATCATGATAAATGTTTATTATTCATGCTAGAATTGTATTAACCGGAAACATAATACTTGTGTGAATACATAGACAAACAGAGTGTCACTAGTATGCCTCTACTTGACTAGCTCGTTGATCAAAGATGGTTATGTTTCCTAGCCATTGACATGAGTTGTCATTTGATTAACGGGATCACATCATTAGGAGAATGATGTGATTGACTTGACCCATTCCGTTAGCTTAGCACACGATCGTTTAGTATTCTGCTATTGCTTTCATCATGACTTATACATGTTCCTATGACTATGAGATTATGCAACTCCCGTTTATCGGAGGAACACTTTGTGTGCTACCAAACATCACAACGTAACTGGGTGATTATAAAGGTGCTCTACAGGTGTCTCCGAAGGTACTTGTTGGGTTGGCGTATTTCAAGATTAGGATTTGTCACTCCGATTGTCGGAGAGGTATCTCTGGGCCCACTCGGTAGTGCACATCACTTAAGCCTTGCAAGCATTGCAACTAATGAGTTAGTTGCGGGATGATGTATTACGGAACGAGTAAAGAGACTTGCCGGTAACGAGATTGAAGTAGGTATTGAGATACCGACGATCAAATCTCGGGCAAGTAACATACCGATGACAAAGGGAACAACGTATCGGGCTGAATCGGAGTTTGAGGGACGTCATCGGGCTGAACGTGTGCTGAACTCGGAGGTGCCGTGCGTTCGGTACTTGATCGGTCGGATCGTGAAGACGTACGACTACATCAACCGCGTTGTGCTAACGCTTCCGCTTTCGGTCTACGAGGGTATGTGGAAAACACTCTCCCCTCTCGTTACTATGCATCACCATGATCTTGCGTGTGCGTAGGATTTTTTTTGAAATTACTACGTTCCCCAACAGTGGTATCAGAGCCAGGTTTTATGCGTAGATGTCATATGCACGAGTAGAACACAAGTGAGTTGTGGGCGATATAAGTCATACTGCTTACCAGCATGTCATACTTTGGTTCGGCGGTATTGTTGGATGAAGCGGCCCGGACCGACATTACGCGTACGCTTACGCGAGACTGGTTCTACCGACGTGCTTTGCACACAGGTGGCTGGCGGGTGTCAGTTTCTCCAACTTTAGTTGAACCGAGTGTGGCTACGCCCGGTCCTTGCGAAGGTTAAAACAGCACCAACTTGACAAACTATCGTTGTGGTTTTGATGCGTAGGTAAGAACGGTTCTTACTAGAAGCCCGGAGCAGCCACGTAAAACTTGCAACAACAAAGTAGAGGATGTCTAACTTGTTTTTGCAGGGCATGTTGTGATGTGATATGGTCAAGACATGATGTAATATACGTTATTGTATGAGATGATCATGTTTTGTAAAATTTATCGGCAACTGGCAGGAGCCTTATGGTTGTCGCTTTATTGTATGAAATGCAATCGCCATGTAATTGCTTTACTTTATCACTATGCGTTAACGATAGTTGTAGAAGCAATAGTTGGCGAGACAACAACGGTGCTACGATGGAGATCAAGGTGTCAAGCCGGTGACGATGGAGATCATGACGGTGCTTTGGAGATGGAGATCAAAGGCACATGATGATGATGGCCATATCATATCACTTATATTGATTGCATGTGATGTTTATCTTTTATACATCTTATCTTGCTTTGATTGACGGTAGCATTATAAGATGATCTCTCACTAAATTTCAAGATAAAAGTGTTCTCCCTGAGTATGCACCGTTGCCAAAGCTCGTCGTGCCCAGACACCACGTGATGATCGGGTGTGATAAGCTCTACGTCCATCTACGACGGGTGCAAGCCAGTTTTGCACACGCAGAATACTCAGGTTAAACTTGACGAGCCTAGCATATGCAGATATGTCATCGGAACACTGAGACCGAAAGGTCGAGCGTGAATCATATAGTAGATATGATCAACATAGTGATGTTCACCATTGAAAGCTACTCCATTTCACGTGATGATCGGTTATGGTTTAGTGGATATGGATCACATGATCACTTAGAGGATTAGAGAGATGTCTATCTTAGTGGGAGTTCTTAAGTAATATGATTAATTGAACTTAAATTTATCATGAACTTAGTACCTGATAGTATCTTGCTTGTCTATGTTGATTGTAGATAGATGGCCCGTGCTGTTGTTCCGTTGAATTTTAATGTGTTCCTTGAGAAAGCAAAGTTGAAAGATGATGGTAGCAATTACACGGACTGGGTCCGTAACTTGAGGATTATCCTCATTGCTGCACAGGAAAATTACGTCCTGGAAGCACCACTAGGTGCCACCCCTGCTGCAGGAGCAACACCAGATGTTATGAATGTCTGGCAAGCAAAGCTGATGACTACTCGATAGTTGAGTGTGCCATGCTTTACGGCTTAGAATCGGGACTTCAACAACGTTTTGAATGTCATGGAGCATATGAGATGTTCCAAGAGTTGAAGTTAATATTTCAAGCAAATGCCTGGATTGAGAGATATGAAGTCTCCAATAAGTTCTACAGCTGTAAGATGGAGGAGAATAGTTCTGTCAGTGAGCATATACTCAAAATGTCTGGGTATAACAATCACTTGATTCAACTGGGAGTTAATCTTCCGGATGATAGCATCATTGACAGAATTCTTCAATCACTGCCACCAAGCTACAAGTGCTTTGTGATGAACTATAACATGCAAGGGATGGATAAGACGATCCCCGAGCTCTTCGCAATGCTAAAAGCTGTGGAGGTAGAAATCAAGAAGGAGCATCAAGTGTTGATGGTTAATAAGACCACCAGTTTCAAGAAAAAGGGCAAAGGGCGGAAGAAGGGGAACTTCAAGAAGAACAGCAAGCAAGTTGCTTCTAAAGAGAAGAAACCCAAGTCTGGACCTAAGCCTGAGACTGAGTGCTTCTACTGCAAGCAGACTGGTCACTGGAAGCGGAACTGCCCCAAGTATTTGGCGGATAAGAAGGATGGCAAGGTGAACAAAGGTATATGTGATATACATGTTATTGATGTGTACCTTACCAGAGCTCGAAGTAGCACCTGGGTATTTGATACTAGTTCTGTTGCTAATATATGCAACTCGAAACAGGGACTACAGATTAAGCGAACACTGGCCAAGGACGAGGTGACAATGCGCGTGGGAAACAGTTCCAAAGTCGATGTGATCGCCGTCGGCACGCTACCTCTACATCTACCTTCAGGATTAGTATTAGACCTAAATAATTGTTATTTGGTGCCAACGTTGAGCATGAACATTATATCTGGATCTTGTTTGATGCGAGACGGTTATTCATTTAAATCAGAGAATAATGGTTGTTCTATTTATATGAGTAATATCTTTTATGGTCATGCACCCTTGAAGAGTGGTCTATTTTTGATGAATCTCGATAGTAGTGATACACATATTCATAATGTTGAAGCCAAAAGATGCAGAGTTGATAATGATAGTGCAACTTATTTGTGCACTGCCGTTTGGGTCATATTGGTGTAAAGCGCATGAAGAAACTCCATACTGATGGACTTTTGGAATCACTTGGTACTTGCGAACCATGCCTCATGGGCAAGATGACTAAAACGCCGTTCTCCGGAACTATGGAATGAGCAACAGATTTGTTGGAAATCATACATACAGATGTATGTGGTCCGATGAATGTTGAGGCTCGCGGCGGATATCGTTATTTTCTCACCTTCACAGATGATTTAAGTAGATATGGGTATATCTACTTAATGAAACATAAGTCTGAAACATTTGAAAAGTTCAAAGAATTTCAGAGTGAAGTTGAAAATCATCATAACAAGAAAATAAAGTTTCTACGATATGATCATGGAGGAGAATATTTGAGTTACGAGTTTGGTCTACATTTGAAACAATGCGGAATAGTTTCGCAACTCACGCCACCCAGAACACCACAGTGTAATGGTGTGCTCGAACGTCATAATCGTACTTTACTAGATATGCAGCGATCTATGATGTCTCTTACTGATTTACCGCTGTCGTTTTGGGGTTATGCTTTAGAGACGGTCGCATTCACGTTAAATAGGACACCATCAAAATCCGTTGAGACGACGCCTTATGAACTGTGGTTTGGCAAGAAACCAAAGTTGTCGTTTCATAAAGTTTGGGGCTGCGATGCTTATGTGAAAAAGCTTCAATCTGATAAGCACGAACCCAAATCGGAGAAATGTGTCTTCATAGGATACCCAAAGGAGACTGTTGGGTACACCTTCTATCACAGATCCGAAGGCAAGACATTTGTTGCTAAGAATGGATCCTTTCTAGAGAAGGAGTTTCTCTCGAAAGAAGTGAGTGGGAGGAAAGTAGAACTTGATGAGGTAACCGTACCTGCTCCCTTATTGGAAAGTAGTTTATCATAGAAACCGGTTCCTGTGACGTCTATACCAATTAGTGAGGAAGTTAATGATGATGATCATGGAACTTCAGATCAAGTTGTTACTGAACCTCGTAGGTCAACCAGAGTAAGGTCCGCACCAGAGTGGTACGGTAATCCTGTTCTGGAGGTTATGTTACTAGACCATGACGAACCTACAAACTATGAAGAAGCGATGGTGAGCCCAGATTCCGCGAAATGGCTTGAGGCCATGAAATCTGAGATGGGATCCATGTATGAGAACAAAGTGTGGACTTTGGTTGACTTGCCCGATGATCGGCAGGCCATCGAGAATAAATGGATCTTCAAGAAGAAGACTGACGCTGACGGTAATGTTACTGTCTATAAAGCTCGACTTGTTGCGAAAGGTTTTCGACAAGTTCAAGGGATTGACTACGATGAGACTTTCTCACCCGTAGCGATGCTTAAGTCTGTCCGAATCATGTTAGCAATTGCCGCATTTTATGATTATGAAATTTGGCAAATGGATGTCAAAACTGCATTCCTGAATGGATTTCTGGAAGAAGAGTTGTATATGATGCAACCGGAAGGTTTTGTCGATCCAAAGGGAGCTAACAAAGTGTGCAAGCTCCAGCGATCCATTTATGGACTGGTGCAAGCCTCTCAGAGTTGGAATAAACGCTTTGATAGTGTGATCAAAGCATTTGGTTTTGTACAGACTTTTGGAGAAGCCTGTATTTACAAGAAAGTGAGTGGGAGCTCTGTAGCATTTCTGATATTATATGTGGATGACATATTGCTGATTGGAAATGATATAGAATTTCTGGATAGCATAAAGGGATACTTGAATAAGAGTTTTTCAATGAAAGACCTCGGTGAAGCTGCTTATATATTGGGCATCAAGATCTATAGAGATAGATCAAGACGCTTAATTGGACTTTCACAAAGCACATACCTTGACAAAGTTTTGAAGAAGTTCAAAATGGATCAAGCAAAGAAAGGGTTCTTGCCTGTGTTACAAGGTGTGAAGTTGAGTAAGACTCAATGCCCGACCACTGCAGAAGATAGAGAGAAAATGAAAGATGTTCCCTATGCTTCAGCCATAGGCTCTATCATGTATGCAATGCTGTGTACCAGACCTGATGTGTGCCTTGCTATAAGTCTAGCAGGGAGGTACCAAAGTAATCCAAGAGTGGATTACTGGACAGCGGTCAAGAACATCCTGAAATACCTGAAAAGGACTAAGGATATGTTTCTCATTTATGGAGGTGACAAAGAGCTCATTGTAAATGGTTATGTTGATGCAAGCTTTGACACTGATCCGGACGATTCTAAATCGCAAACCGGATACGTGTTTACATTGAATGGTGGAGCTGTCAGTTGGTGCAGTTCTAAACAAAGCATCGTGGCGGGATCTACGTGTGAAGCGGAGTACATAGCTGCTTCGGAAGCAGCAAATGAAGGAGTCTGGATAAGGAGTTCATATCCGATCTAGGTGTCATACCTAGTGCATCGGGTCCAATGAAAATCTTTTGTGACAATACTGGTGCAATTGCCTTGGCGAAGGAATCCAGATTTCACAAGAGAACCAAGCACATCAAGAGACGCTTCAATTCCATCCGGGATCTAGTCCAGGTGGGAGACATAGAAATTTGCAAGATACATACGGATCTGAATGTTGCAGACCCGTTGACTAAGCCTCTTCCACGAGCAAAACATGATCAACACCAAGACTCCATGGGTGTTAGAATCATTACTGTGTAATCTAGATTATTGACTCTAGTGCAAGTGGGAGACTGAAGGAAATATGCCCTAGAGGCAATAATAAAGTTATTATTTATTTCCTTCTATCATGATAAATGTTTATTATTCATGCTAGAATTGTATTAACCGGAAACATAATACTTGTGTGAATACATAGACAAACAGAGTGTCACTAGTATGCCTCTACTTGACTAGCTTGTTGATCAAAGATGGCTATGTTTCCTAGCCATTGACATGAGTTTTCATTTGATTAACGGGATCACATCATTAGGAGAATGATGTGATTGACTTGACCCATTCCGTTAGCTTAGCACACGATCGTTTAGTATTCTGCTATTGCTTTCATCATGACTTATACATGTTCCTATGACTATGAGATTATGCAACTCCCGTTTATCGGAGGAACACTTTGTGTGCTACCAAACATCACAACGTAACTGGGTGATTATAAAGGTGCTCTACAGGTGTCTCCGAAGGTACTTGTTGGGTTGGCGTATTTCAAGATTAGGATTTGTCACTCCGATTGTCGGAGAGGTATCTCTGGGCCCACTCGGTAATGCACATCACTTAAGCCTTGCAAGCATTGCAACTAATGAGTTAGTTGCGGGATGATGTATTACGGAACGAGTAAAGAGACTTGCCGGTAACGATATTGAAGTAGGTATTGAGATACCGACGATGAAATCTTGGGCAAGTAACATACCGATGACAAAGGGAACAACGTATGTTGTTATGCGGTTTGACCGATAAAGATCTTCGTAGAATATGTGGGAGCCAATATGAGCATCCAGGTTCCGCTATTGGTTATTGACCGGAGACGTGTCTCGGTCATGTCTACATAGATCTCGAACCCATAGGGTCCGCACGCTTAAAGTTTCGATGACGGTTATATTATGAGTTTATGAGTTTTTATGTACCGAAGGTTGTTCGGAGTCTCGGATGTGATCACGGACATGACGAGGAGTCTCAAAATGGTCGAGACATGAAGATTGATATATTGTAAGCCTATATTTGGATATCGGAAGTGTTCCGGATGAAATCGGGATTTTACCGGAGTACCGGAGGGGTTACCGGAACCCCCCGGGGGTTTAATGGGCCATAGTGGGCCTTGCTGGGGAAGAGGAGAAGCGGCCAGGGCAGGGCCGCGCGCCCCTCCCCCTCTAGTCCGAATAGGACAAGGAGAGGGGGGCGCCCCCCCTTTCCTTCCTCTCTCCCTCCTCTTTCCCCCTTCTCCTAATCCAACAAGGAAGGGAGGGAGTCCTACTCCCGATGGGAGTAGGACTCCTCCTGGCGCGCCTCCTCCTGGCCGGCCACACCTCCCCCCTTGCTCCTTTATATATGGGGGCAGGGGGGCACCCCATAGACACAACAATTGATTTGATCTTTTAGCCGTGTGCGGTGCCCCCCTCCACCATAGTCCACCTCGATAATACTGTAGCGGTGCTTAGGCGAAGCCCTGCGTCGGTAGAACATCATCATCGTCACCACGCCGTCGTGCTGACAAATCTCTCCCTCAACACTCGGCTGGATCGGAGTTCGAGGGACGTCATCGGGCTGAACGTGTGCTAAACTCGGAGGTGCCGTGCGTTCGGTACTTGATCGGTCGGATCGTGAAGACGTACGAGTACATCAACCGTGTTGTGCTAACGCTTCTGCTTTTGGTCTACGAGGGTATGTGGACAACACTCTCCCCTCTTGTTGCTATGCATCACCATGATCTTGCGTGTGCGTAGGATTTTTTTGAAATTACTACGTTCCCCAACAAGAAGGTACCATGAGAAGTTTCAAGCGGGTAGGCAATCGTTCGATGCCTGAAACAAAGTGTAAAAGGGGTCCAGAGCAATGGGAATAAGTTTTGTGTCTGATACCAGAATTAATTATATCTCGGAAGGTGGCTCGTGAATTACATATGAGGCCACGCGCGAGGAATAACTTTGGAAATAGGGGGTGTATAGGAGAGTCAGGTTTCGATCCTGTGGAAATGTGGGTTATGGGCCCACCATGTGGGTTAAAAGCAGGAAGGCGCTAACATTTGCACGGTCAAGATAGCAAAGTATGTCAGAGGATAGCCTGTCAGTTTTGTTGGCAACAACGTTGGTACCTAGGGCGAGGGACGAAGAGAACTATTTTCCTGCTCGTTGAAACGAGGCGGACCAATAGGCAAAGTTCTCGTCCATCGGTGGGTACCGAAATGTCATCAACATTAGTAACAGGGTCTTGCCAACAGAATTGTACACCAAGGTGTTTACATAAGCAGGAGAATATTACTGCTTAGGTCATATAGATCACAAGAAAGGTTAAGCCAAACAATGGAAAGGAAAATATGATTATCAGATTAAACAGAACAATGGAAGGGACATATTTCAAGGGTATATCCTTCCCAAGGACAAGCAGAGCATGATCTCCAGGACAGAATATAATGTAGTAAACTCTTTAGGTAAGGTGAGAGAAATTTCATGACATTACCCATACAACGGTGTTTGGATAACTGAGCGAGAAACATTTAGCATTGGGCTTCAAATGTTCTGGATGAAAATCGGATTACCACAGACATGCTTCGAGGCTTCAAATGCTCTTATTGAAAATCGGATTACCACAGACATGCTTCCAGATAGCATTGACATGGTCTCCAAGCAAAGGTCAGACTTTGGATACAGGAAGGATCCATCAGGAACAACTTGTAGAATAAGTCTTACAATTTCCTCATGGAAGAATGGATAACCTTGCTAATAAGGAAACTATAACAGCAGGTCATCCGGCCAGGTGTGCTAGGCATGTCATCACCTTACCGGGTCATAAAAGACCAGTGTTATAACTCTTGGAAAAATGTTCCAACCATCATATCTCACAGAGATTCAGATCTGATCGGTGCTAGGATACCTCAGAGTCAGGATGCCTGAGAAGAAAGGTGCAACACAAATTGTCGAGATGACATTGTAAGATTCTCGGGAATTGAACTATGGGACCGAGTTCCGAAACAAGAGTTCATCATTAAATCAAGGAGAGGATGAAGGGGTGGCTGATGAACTCAGCGACAATTCATTGAGATTTCCAAAAGATGGATCTCCACAATTAGGTGAACAAGGAGATAACAATTGTCAGATCAAATGATATAATGGTGTATGCTCGAGGAAAGCATACACAATTAAACATTGATTGAAAGGTGCACCCAAATATGGGCTGGGTCGCACGTTCAATGTTAGAATGGTAACTTAGTGAACAAAAGAATTAGAATGAAACTATCAACCATTAACTTCAAAGCAATAGGGTTGCTAGAAGTGCAGAATCCAAACAACACCATTCACTTGTTGGTATCCCGGTTAGAATCAACACGGGGACCAAGAAAGAATCGTGATGGTGAGAAGTATGACTATACCAAGAATTCTTTAAGAGGTGGAGCAATCCTCACAACATTCTTGATATAGAAGACAGTAATACTACAAGGTAGAACATAACATAAGTTGGATAGCAAGGAACTCAAGGTACAACACAAACCGTGAACCAGTTTTGTGTTGCGGAAATGCAAGAATGTTGTCGATGTTAACACAATCATCGTGGGGGCAAGGATGATATCTCTCATCATGAATTCGATTGATATCCTGGAAACACTCAAAATGTTGATGCTGATCACGACACATTTGTCGAGAGGTTTCATGAAGATGTAATCGGTCAGCGATGACATCAAGTCAAAGGAATAATGAAGCAAAAGGTTATTGGAACCATGGGTACGACACAAACTCGAAATCAAGCTTGCTGTTCAAGGTGAAATGATATGATGAGGAAAATGGACATAAGCATAGCTCATCGTCAAAATTTGTGCTTCGGGAAGAAGGACCAAGTACATAGTTAAAATTTAGCACGCTAATGATATAGCCGATCGGGCTAGGAATGACTTAAATGATTATTAACTCATACAACAAAAATTACTTAGATTTATGGAATCACAGTGCGGACTCGATTCACTATTCGGTGTTCTCTGTTGACGACAACCCAGAACCTAGGAACAATTGGATCCGGTGAGAAATAACAGTTGATGAAGAACCCATAAGAAGTTATGCTGTTCCATGATATTCTCGAGATATCAGGGTGTAATACTCGACGGTAGATCAAAGTGAAGGTTGGACTGGGGTATTGCTTGCAGAAGACAAGTACTTCAACTTGTCTGAGAAATGGGATCAAAGAAGAACAATATGGTCGGAACCACAATTGCAAAGGACCAAATCCCGGATGTAAGATGAACTTATACCAAGGGGACAATTTATTTTCAAGAGAAGCTTTCATGATAAGATCTACATCGTGTCTATGGGCATGAACACAGAGTTCAAGGTCGACTCCCACTTCTCCAATGCATAACCTTTCACTCACTGCTCTGTTAAAATTAACTGAAGGTGAAGAACTACCTGGTGAATTACCAGAGGAGTATGACCCGTGAAATCTTTTGGTTCACACAGATTAGGAAAGGCATTGATTCAACCCATCGGGGCATCTTAGGAACATATACCACGAGCTTCAGGAGTAATGAACAATAGCTCGAAAGAAGAGCATGGTTGACAAAGGGAAAGGATACAGTTTACCAAAGGCATTATGTATCAGGGAAAGAACTCATAAGGTGATCAAATGTGAAGGAAACTGTCGGATAACAATCCAACAAGGGACTTGATGGTCAACAAAGGATCTGATGTGAGTATCGGTACTCAACCAGAAGAGGGAAGAATGCAAATGCAGCAGGTTATGGAATCATCTGAATAATTTGAAGCTTAATTGCAAAGGAATTATGATTCCAAATCGAAGGATCAGAAGCAGACGCTCTGGTCAAGGATGGATAAGTTGAATAGACTTAGGGGCACTATCGACGGCAATTTGATTGATCGAGAACCAACTCATGTTCAAAATGACGTCTGAGCCGGAAGGATGAATTCTAGGACATGATTGATGATTGCGACCATTCACAACATATTGAATCAATAGGATCAAAATGACGGTGACAAAGGAGACTAATGAATATTGCCAGACATATGGGAAGCATCCATAATGCAAGCAGACAAGTATTTGCAGAGCAATAAGCTGCTACGGTATCGGAGGATCAAATAGTATTTCAAAGACTTTTGTGAAACACCTGAACAACTGGGAATGAGCGGATACTCGGTAAGTGCGAGGAATTATCCATAGGGGTACTCATGTGGTAAGAACTGCAAGGCAGTAAGCTCAAAGGATTTTCGAAACAACGGAGAGAATATCGGGGTATCTTGTAATAACAAGATCAACTGGGAAACATTGTATGAATGGCGAGTATATGTGGTTATCCATATGGATATAACAGTGGTAGGGAATTTGCAAAGGCGGTGGGCTCAAGTGTCTCGGGAGAACATCGTAGAGTATCTTCGAAATCTTCTAGCGCAGTAGGTGATCATCTGTGATAAGGGGCTCTCTGGGACAAGGTAGTTACGAGAACCTAGAGTCAGATTTAGTAAAATCATTTAACCCGAATAGAAGAGATATCAGAGTCCCAGAGTACAGACGAGGAGTAAAAGATCCTAATACCACCCATATGGCGATGTGGGCCTGCAAGCCGCACAGCCTTGTTAGTAAAAGTTTTGCAATGTCTAGACTCGACTTCGGCCAAGGAGTGTGAAAGGCGGATTCCTACAGGCAGTCGGCTCTGATACCAACTTGTGACGCCCCCGATTCAATCGTACACTAATCATACACGCAAACGTGTATGATCAAGATCAGGGACTCACGGGAAGATATCACAACACAACTCAAAAAATAAAATAAGTCATACCAGCATCATAATACAATCCAGGGGCCTCGAGGGCTTGAATACAAGTGCTCGATCATAGACGAGTCAGCGGAAGCAAAAATATCTGAGTACAGACATAAGTTAAACAAGTTTGCCTTAAGAAGGCTAGCACAAACTGGGATACAGATCGAAAGAGGCGCAGGCCTCCTACCTGGGATCCTCCTAAACTACTCCTGGTCGTCGTCAGCGGCCTGAACATAGTAGTAGGCACCTCCGGTGTAGTAGGAGTCGTCGTCGATGGTGGCGTCTGGCTCCTGGGCTCCAGCATCTGGTTCCGACAACCAGGTAGAAGGGAAAGGGGGAAAAGAGGGAGAAAAGCAACCGTGAGTACTCATCCAAAGTACTCGCAAGCAAGGATCTACACTACATATGCATGGGTATATGTGTAAAGGGGCAATATCGGTGGACTGAACTGCATAATGCCAGAATAAGAGGGGGATAGCTAGTCCTATCAAAGACTACGCTTTTGGCAGGCTCCATCTTGCAGCATGTAGAAGAGAGTAGATTGAAGTTCTCCAAGTATCATCGCATAGCATAATCCTACCCGACGATCCTCTCCTCGTCGACCTATGAGAGAGCGATCACCGGGTTGTATCTGGCACTTGGAAGGGTGTGTTTTATCAAGTATCCGGTTCTAGTTGTCATAAGGTCAAGGTACAACTCCGGGTCGCCTGTTACCGTGGACACGACTATTCGAATAGATCAACTTCCCTGCAGGGGTGCACCACATTACCCGACATGCTCGATCCCTCTGGCCGGGCACACTTTCCTGGGTCATGTCCGGCCTCGGGAGATCAACACGTCGCAGCCCCACCTAGGCTCAACAGAGAGGTCAGCACGCCGGTCTAAATCCTATGCACAGGGGTCTGGGCCCATCGCCCATTGCACACCTGCATGTTGCGTACGCGGCCGGAAGCAGACCTAGCCCCCTTAATACAAGCGCGAGCTTACGGTCCAATGCGGCGCGCGGCGCTCAGTCGCTGACGTCAAAAAGAGCTTCGGCTGATACCACGACGCCGGTTGCCCATATCTTGTCCCACATGGCGGTTAGTGCGTATAAGGTCAACGACCCAACTCAGATCAAATACCAAGATCTCGATAAGCATGTTAATTGAAGTATCCGCGAACGTCAACCAGGGCCAGGCCCACCTCTCTCCTAGGTGGTCTCAACCTGCCCTGTCGCTCCGCCACAAAGTAGCAGTCGGGGGTCGTCGGGAACCTAGGCCCACCTCTACCGGGATGGAGCCACCTACCCCTTCAGCCCCCATCTTCGAACATTATCATAAGTAATGTAACAATATAAAGTATATAGCAATATGCTCGTGGTCACCTCCCGAAGTGATCACGGCCCAGTAGTATAGCATGGCAGACGGACAAGAGTGTAGGGCCACCGATGGAATACTAGCATCCTATACTAAGCATGTAGGATTGCAGTTAAAGGTAATAACAGTAGTAGCAAGGATAGGCTATGCATCAGGATAGGATTAACGGAAAGCAGTAACATGCTACACTACTCTAATGCAAGCAGTATAGAGAAGAATAGGCGATATCTGGTGATCAAGGGGGGGCTTGCCTTGTTGCTCTGGCAAGGAGGGGTCGTCGTCGATGTAGTCGATCACGAGGGTATCGGCAGCGGTCTCGGGTCTACCGGAAAGAAGTAATGGAGGGGGAACACAATAAATAACAGAGCAATCAAAGCATCACAAAGCAAAACATGGCAATACGCGGTGCTAGGGGTGACCTAACGTGGTACTAGGCGATACTGGCGAAGGGGGAAAAACATCTGGGAAAGTATTCCCGGTGTTTGATGTTTTCGGACAGACGAATCGAAGGGGTATTGTTGCACGTTCGCTATGCTAGGGATGTGTGGCGGACGAACGGACTGCGTATTCGGATTCGTCTCGTCGTTCTGAGCAACTTTCATGTACAAAGTATTTTCATCCGAGTTACGGATTATTTTATATTAATTTTAAAGATTTAATTCATTTTAGAATTAACAGAATTAATTTAAATCAAAATACGTATACTGCATCAGCATGACGTCAGCATGATGTCAGCGGTCAACATTGACCGTTGACTCGGTCAACTGACGTGTGGGGCCCATTCAACATTGACTGTTACCCTAATTATCAATACTTAGTTTTATTAGCAGGTTAATTAGGTTTAATTAGTTAACTAACCGAATTAATTAAGTTAATTAATTCTTTAATTAAGTAATTAATTATTTTCTTTCTTTCTTTATTTTCCTTTTTTTCAAACGTTCTCAGGGGCGGACCCCACTTGTCATATGCACAGGGGGTTGCTTAGCGGGCGAGTGGGTTACAGGCGTATGGGGCGGGCGCACGGCCTGGCGCCTGCGGCTACGGCGCTCGGCTGGCGAGCAGTGGCGGAACCGAGGGCCGATGCGTGCGGGGCACGCCGGGCCCCGGTCATGGCGGTCTCGGCGAGCACGGCCGCTGGCGGGAGCTAGCTGCGAGCAGGGGGGAACAGCGAGCGGGGCGGGCTTGCGACTAGGGGGCGGCCTAGGATGCAAGAGGGTGGCGGAGCAGAGCGTGCGGGCAGCAGCGAGGGGCAGATGCGGCGCACGCACAACGCGCCGGGGGAAGCAGGGCGCGGCGGGCACGCATGTTGCATGAACCGAGTGCGGCGTCGGTTTGCGCGGGCGAGTGCGAGCACGCGAGCGGCCAGGCGGGACGGGGCCGGAGCGCGGTCACGACGGACAGGGGGCAGGGACGGCGCTAGCGCCGGGGACATGAGAGAAAAGGGGGTAGGCGGAGTGGGTCGGGGTCCTCACCCTCGTTGCAGGGGTTCGCCGGCGAGGCTCGACGGAGTGCGACGAGGTGGAGGTAGAGGACGGCGCGGCAAGGTCGAGGCGGAGGACGAGTTGAGGTCGGGGCGGCGTGGCTTGATGCGGGTCATCGGGGAGGATGTCGAGGACGAGCGACGGAGACGGGGAGGCGGTGTCGATGACAGTGGGTGGCGGGACGGCCCCGGCAGGGGTTCCGGGCCGCGGCCGCGGCGAACGCCCCTGATCCCGATCTGGATCGGGGAGGGGGCAGAGGAGGAGTGGAACGAGTGGGGGAAGTGGGGCGACGGCTAGGGTTTTCGGGGGCGTGGGGGGTTAAGTGGGAATGGGGTGGGCCGGCCTGGGCCAGTTGGGTTGGCCTGCTGGTCCGGTTGGCCCATGTGGGGAGGTGGGTTGTTGTTCTCTTTTTGTTTGTTTTGTTTTGTTTTCCCTTTCTTTTATTTATTCTTTTCTGTTTTCGTTTACAATTTCTTTTATTTTAGTTTTATGAAATACCAATTTAGCACCTAAATTAGTATCATCAATATAGGCCACTGCCAAACCTAGTTTGTAGCCAAAATATATCAGTTTAATATTTTCCTAATTTCAAAAGCAATTAAATTATTATTTTAGCCACTCTTTTTAATTAGTCTAGGGTAGTCAAGCATTTTACAAAAATGTTGTTTCTCCACCAATATTACTAGCTAATTATTTGTCACATCCAGAACATTTTGGTTTTAATATTTGAAAACTTTTATTGTTTAACTTGAATTTGAATTTTGAATCCGAGCAGGATTGAGTCATCGCGAGATTAACAACGGTAATCGTGGTGACGTGGCATTGTTAGCAGAGATTGCTGTAGCTTAATTATTCGGGCGTCACAGCATGACCCAATAGTGGTCCTTTTAGTTAAAAGGCTGGCCAGTCAAATGCCCATAAGATTTTGTGGGTCGCCCCACTAACTCCTGATTGCAGATAGCCCAATTACGACCCAGTGGCAGTTCTAACCCGTTAATAATCCGTTATTTCTTCTGGCCAATTACAGCCTAATGTGTCTTTCGGCTTGTTAAAGGCCCATGGTATACTTAGACCCATTTCGACCTGTTAGCGGCCCTTGATGGAATTGGGTTGTTTTCTGGCCAGTATGTCTTTCAGACTTTTAGCAGCTCGTTGTACTGATGGGCCCATTTCTAGCCTGGTGTATCTTTCAGACTATTAATGGCCCGTACTACACTTGGGCCCATTTCTTGTCCGACGTGACTTTTGCCTATTAATGGCCCATGGTTACGGTAGCAAAATTCTAGCCCGATCTGACTTTCGGCCTCTTAAAGGCCCGTGGTATATTTGGGCTCATCTATCGACCGACTTGGTTTTCGACTTGTTAATGGCCCAGGATGTGATTGGGACAACCAAACCTTGAGGTATATTTGGCTTGTTAACGACCCGTCGTGTAATTGGGCAAATCATGACCCGTGGTATATCTTGGGCTGCTAACGGCCCATGGACTCTTCGACATAATTCAGGCCAAATATGCTTTTCAGCCTGTTTAATGCTTATTGTATCTTTTGGCCCAATTAAAGCCTGTAGATTGTTCGGTCTATTAATTAACGACCCGAAGTTACTGGGGACCCACCTTACATTTGGACCCATACTGATTTTGGTCCAGTTAAGTTTCGGCCCAACTATAGCCAGTTGTGGGTCGGCCCAATTATGGCCGGGTATACCTACCGTCCCGATTGTGTTGCATGTTTTTTTTGGCGGCCCAATAACGTTTGGGCCTGTTGGCCTCCATCGAAGCTTTCAGCCTTTTCGAAGAGCGATGATAGCATATACAATAACTATGAATTAATGTACACCGTACAATAAAGAAATTATGACATAGTAACTAAGAATAAACCTACAATACAATGAAGAAATTAAAGCATATTAGATCCGTTGGGTATCAAAGTTGGCCACCAGTGATGATAAAGCGCAACCAAGACCATATTACATACATTAGTGCAAATAAACGCGCCAACAAAATAATATACACTGAGACCACTTAAGCATAGTTTAAGAAATGTTAGCCTAGCCCAGGAGCTACTGCACAAAAAGCTGAGCAACCTGATTAGACCGCCCTAGTTTGTCGCTCATATCTTCCAGCTATAGTTGTTTAGCAATGATGTACACATTGGATTTCTCTGCAATCTTTCTTAGAGATTAGACTTTGAGTAGGAGCTGAACTGAACCATGTCTTTTCGCTTGAAGTCGAGATTGAAGAAGTCAAACTTATTCAGGTAGCGTCTTCTATAAGCTTGTGTCACTGCTTGTGGTGAGTATCTTGAACACTACATCAAGACATGACTTGGGGGTTGTTTTGCTTTCTTCGCTATAAATTCCATCCCAATTTATATTGACAAATAAATATATACAATTTAAAATGGCATTAACATAACATGGCAGTGTTCATATAGCATCGGCTAAATTAGTTAAGATAAAGTAGGAAATGACATGGTGCAAGTGTGGGCAGATTCACCACACCACTGGATTCATATCAACAACACAAGCATACCTGCCGGGCTAAAGAAAATCATTGGACCTGTTTTGATTAATGTGCATGGTATGTTGTTCATATCATCTGCAAAATCAATTAAGACGAATGAGGAAATGACATGGTGCAAATGTGGGTAGCTTCACCACACCACTTGATTACAGATCAACAACACAAGCATACATGCAAGGCTAAAGAAAACCGTTGGATCTGTTTTGATTAATGTGCA
Organism: Triticum aestivum; assembly: GCF_018294505.1. Taxonomy (NCBI): domain Eukaryota; kingdom Viridiplantae; phylum Streptophyta; class Magnoliopsida; order Poales; family Poaceae; genus Triticum; species Triticum aestivum. Next base: position 148,268,611 of record NC_057802.1, read on the forward strand.
TGGTATGAATAAGAAACTTGGTTTTACAACTAAAGATTGAAACTCGCAATTGTTGCAAACATGCAATTTGATACAAACACCAAACTAAACAACATTTTAGAAAATTATGCTATCCAAATCTATATTAGCACAAAATATAAAGGCTTGAGAAGGATGCACTTACATTCGCAATTACGCCGGCTCTATAAAGCCCTTCTCCATGTCGGACGTATAATTGAAGAATTTCATCATATAAACTTCTTCATAAGCATTGTATTTATTCTACATTTTGTAGAGAGAGTAAATATAGATGTGATAATATTGAAACAGATCGAGGATAATGAAGCTAAAATGTAGAGTGATGCCACATAATCACCTTGGTATCAATGTAAGTACATTGTTACAAGGCAAAAGGTACTGACAAGAGCAATGTAGAGGTAAACTTCTACAGTGCAGTGGCTTTATTCAACATTTTGGTAAGAGTAAATATAGATTTGATAATTTGAGGGAAATGGAGGGCGGGAATATACGATGGGGAGTAATGCTACACAGTTAACTAGCTGTCAATATAAGCATAGTGATACATGGCATCTAGTCCTTACAAGAACAATCCAGAGCTAAGTTTCTTAATAAGCATCGGGTTTAGTCTACATAGAGTAAATTTAGATCTTATAATTTGGACCAAACGGAGGATAAGGAAGCTAACATGTGCAGTTATGCTACATAATCAACCAACTATGAATGTAAGTATAGTGATACAGGGCAAGAGGTACCAACAAGAGCAATGTAGTGTGCAGTATAGTTGTGAGATCTTGTGGTCCCTTAAGAATGGATGCTTGAAACTATAAGGGCATATTTCTCCCTAAGTGGTTTTGGTGATTGATGACAGTGCATTTGCGTACTAATCGTGTGCATTGAGCATTTCAGATATCTCATGTCTAGGCACAAGACGATTCGGTGTCCCTCGGAGCCTATCGAAGACGACGGTTCTCTATGTTTCTTTTCGGTGGATTTGAATCGTAGGAAAGCCATACTATTAAGAGGGGGCCGCTTCGGAAAGGTTAGGGTGGAATCAACACGTACACATCTGTTCCTTTGCACCACCTTTCCTTCGCTTCGATGGAGCACCATCCGGTTTTCCATGTCTCGGCGATATGAAGGCTGCCAAATGCTAAAGCCTCTGTGGCGTGCGGTAGTACTGCTCAAGGGAGCAGTAGTACCGCAGGGGCGTGCGGTAGTACCGCTCAAGCGAGCGGTAGTACCGCTCTTGGTGAGCGGTAGTACCGCTGCCTCCAGCCCGGACGCTGTCGCATGCGGAAGTAGGCGCGGAGGTAACTTTTTACTTCCGCCCCTAGGCGGTAGTACCGCTCCCTGTGAGCAGTAGTATCGTGTCGGATTTTCGCGCAGCTCCAACCTCAGCGGAAGTAGTTACGAAAGCAATTTATTTCTTCAGTGCATTTCCAGCACCAGTTGAGCCCTGCCTTACGGTAGTACCGTAGGAGCGCGCGGTAGTACCCTCATTGCCCTGTGCAACAGGCCCTCATCTGGTCACTACCGCATAATAGGTAGTACGGCACCCTATGCAATTGTACCGCGGCCGTGTGCGGTAGTACCGCACCGTGCGGGCTGAGAGAGGGGATAACGGTTGGATCTTTTCCCCCACTATATAAAGGGGGTCTTCTTCCCCAAGAAGACCAACTCTTCCCTCCCCAAGCACCATTGTTGCTCAAACCTCCATTTTCGCCCGATCTCTCTCCCTAGCCAATCAAACTCATTGATTTTCTAGGGATTGGTTGAGAAGGCCCCGATCTACACTTCCACCAAGAGAAATTTAATTCCCCACACTAATCCCTTGCGGATCTTGTTACTCTTGGGTGTTTGAGCACCCTAGACGGTTGAGGTCACCACGGAGCCATATTCCATTGTGGTGAAGCTTCGTGGTGTCGTTGGGAGCCTCCAATTAAGTTGTGGAGATAGCCCCAACCTTGTTTGTAAAGGTTCGGTCGCCGCCTTGAAGGGCACCAATAGTGGAATCACGGCATCTCGCATTGTGTGAGGGCGTGAGGAGAATACAGTGGCCCTAGTGGCTTCTTGGGGAGCATTGTGCCTCCACACCGCTCCAACGGAGACGTACTTCCTCTCAAAGGGAAGGAACTTAGGTAACACATCCTCGTCTCCACCGGCTCCACTCTTGGTTATCTCTTACCTTTACTTGTGCAAGCTTTTATTGTGTTGTATCCCTTGCTTGATTGTGTGCTTGTTGTTGTTGCATCATATAGGTTGCTCACCTAGTTGCATATCTAGACAACCTATTTTGATGCTCAGTTTAATTTGGTCAAGAAAAGCTAAAAATTGTTAGTTGCCTATTCACCCCCTCTAGTCAACCATATCGATCCTTTCATTGGTATCAGACCCCCATCTCTTTCTTAAGGACTTTACCATCCAAAGATTATGGGTGACACCGTAGACAAGGGTGAGGAGCACCCCGGTGTGAGTCTGTCCTTGTCTACGGCCGATGGGGAATCCTAGGTCTCTCGTGAGGAGTTCAATGTGGCTTTGGACACATTGAAAACCTCCATGACGACCAAGGTTAAAGGCATGTTTAAGGAGTTTCTTGAAGGTCTTAAATTATCCACCGCACCGTTGGAAGTGGTTGATCCGGCTAACAAGGTGTCGGATGCTAACTCCAATAAGGGGAAAGCTAGTACTGACCAAGTTCCTTTGCCTAGTGGTAAGAGTGGGAGTGGCATCTTTGCCCTGTTGAACCTCCCCTTACCTATGGAGGACCGGTTCCTTCCACGCATATGAATCATGTTGGTCCTCCTCCTAAGCTTGTAAAAAATGAGGATTTTGCCTCCTGGGTGTATCGCTTTAAACGTCATTTAAATCATAGTTCTACTAATCTTTGGAGAATTATTGAGCAAGGTTTCTACCCGCACGACCCAAGCAACTTCACTCCTAGAGAAGCCGCATATCATCAATTCAACGAGTCCCCTCTCTTCATTCTCCAAGAAGCCATTCCTCCCGAAGATATTGCGCACCTCCGACCTTTCACCGTGGCCAAGGAAGCATGGGAGCATGTTGTTTCCTTGTACAAGGGAAGCGCAAGCATTCAACGCTCAAACTTTGAAGTGGTGCAAGATGAAGCCGATGAGTTTGCAATGATTGAAGATGAAGAACCTCGAGAGCTTTACCGAAGATTAACCACTCTCGCGGTCTCACTCCGAGATCATGGGAGCAAGGATATGGATGACAATTGGATCAAGTGCAAGTTTCTCAAGGCCATGATGCCTTACCATAAGGCCATGTCCTCCATCATCCGTCGAAGGCCGGACTTCCACGCCTTGTCCTCAAGTGAAGTGTTGGATGAGTTTGTTGCAATGAGGATCTTGGACAAGACCACCGACAATGCGGCGTTGCGTTCTCAACAATCAAAGAAGCCCAAACTTGCTTTGAAGGCCAAGGCTAGTGCGGAAGAAGAGGATGAAGAGGAAGAAGAGGAAAGTTGCCCCGAAGACACCAAATATGCCTATCATGAGCACATGGCTCTTGCTTCACGGTAATTTTGGGGCAACAAGAAGAACACAAGGCCGAACTTCAACAAGAACAACTCAAGTGGCGCCAAGGGCAAGCAACGTGTGAGGACGTGCTATAATTGTGGCAATGTGAGTCACTTTGTTGTGGATTTCCCTTACAAGAAGAGGGAAGACAATGGTGGCAAGCTTATCCGAAAAGACAAGGCCAAGTCTTTCCCCAACAAGAACAACTTCACCAAGAAGACTCCTCCCAAGGGGTTGGTGGCACAAGAAGAGTACAATGAGGATGATGATGATGAATATGGTGAGATGGTTGCCATGGCCTCCGTTGCCATTGCAACAACTCCACGGGTGTCCCTCTTCGATTCACCCAACGAGAACATCACCGCCAAGTGCCTCATGGCTAAAGCCACCAACAAGGTAACCCCCAACATCAAAACCACCATCACTACTAATCCTTCATTGACGGATTGCATTGATGAAAGTGAGGGGACAAAGGAGGAGGAAAATGAATTTGAGTCTTTTATGAGTAAGCTCAAAGGTAAAACCAAGAAGCACTTCGTTGCTCTCTTGGAACAACTTGGTGAAGCCAATGACATGATCGAGACTCATGAAGAAACCATCTCTAAGATGGAAGGGCATAGTCGTGACTATGCCGATGAGATATCAGATCTCTCTAATGCGCTTGAGGAAGAGCGTGGTCATCGTTTGGCTCTTGAGGAGTCACACAACGATGATCATGCTAAATTAAAGAAAGATCTTGATCATGCTCTTGTTGTCTCTCGTGTTCTCAATTCCGAGAAGGCCAAACTTGGGGTTGACCATGCTATACTCAAGGAGGAGTTTGATCTACTTGACAAGGCTCACAAGGCCTTGAAGAGTGCTCATGCTAGCCTCAAAGAGTCTCATGATCAACTCCAAGTGAAGCTAACCAAGGTCACAATTCCTCATATGGTTTTAGTTGATAATGCAAATGCTACTAACCCGTGTTGTGAGCATGTGCATCTTGTGGAGGAGAATGCCAAGTTGAAGGAGCAACTTGAGAAAGGCCTTGTGTCTTGCATACAAGGTGAGAAGAACCTCAACGACCTTTTGAGCAATCAAAAGGAAGTTGTGGGGAAGGAGGGGATTGGGTTTGCACCCAAGTCCAAGAAGAAGAGAAGAATGACAAGACCAAACAACCTCCTCCTCTCAAGCAAACATTTGTGAAGGAGGGAGAGGGTACTTCTAAGGAGAAGGAGAACAATGTGAAGGGTGGTGGTGTCAAGAAGGGCAATGCCAATCCTTTCAGCAAACCCGTCGACTTTAACCCTTCTTATGTGTTATGTCGTGCTAGTGATGGGCATATTTATGCCAAATTCGTTGGTTCTTCTTATGAGTACATTCAATGGTATATTTGGGTTCGTAAGACCCTTGTTGCTAACATCAAAGGACCCATTACAAAATGGGTACCTAAAACCAAGAATTGATCTCTTGTAGGTGTTTGCTTCCGGTGGGGGATTGCTACCTCTTGAGCTTGCGTTGGTTTTTCCCTTGAAGAGGAAAGGGTGATGCAGCAAAGTAGCATAAGTATTTCCCTCAGTTTTGAGAACCAAGATATCAATCCAGTACGAGACAACACGCAAGCCACCGAATACCTGCACAAACAAACACCAACTTGCAACCAACGCGACAAAGGGGTTGTCAATCCCTTCACGGTTATTCGCGAAGTGAGATCTGATAGAGATGGATAAACGGTAAAGTAATATTTTTGGTTTATGGAACAGAAAGTAAAGATTGCAAAATAAGGAAACGGTGACAGAAATTGGAAAGTTGACGGAAAACTAATATGATGGAAAATAGACCCAGGGGCCATAGGTTTCACTAGAAGGCTTCTCTCAAGATAGAAATTATTACGGTGGGTGAACAAATTACTACCGAGCAATTGATAGAAAGGCAGAAAGTTATGACGATATCTAAGGCAATGATCATGAATATAGGCATCACGACCGTGTCAAGTAGACCGAAACGATTCTGCATCTACTACTATTACTCCACACATCGACCGCTATCCAGCATGCATCTAGAGTATTAAGTTTATAAAGAACGGAGTAACGCTTTAAGCAAGATGACATGATGTAGAGGAATTAACTCAAGCAATATGATGAAAACCCCATCTTTTTATCCTTGATGCCAACAATACAATACGTGCCTTGTTGCCCCTGCTATTACTGGGAAAGGACACCACAAGATTGAACCCAAAGCTAAGCACTTCTCCCATTGCAAGAAAAAACAATCTAGCTGGCCAAACCAAATCGATAGTTCGAAGAGACTTGCAAAGATATCAAATCATGCATATAAGAATTCGAGGAGACTCAAATAATATTCATAGATAAGCTGATCATAAATCCACAATTCATCGGATCTCGGCAAACACACCGCAAAAGAGTATTACATCGAATAGATCTCCATATAGCTACTAGCTATGGACCCGTAGGTCTGAGGTAAACTACTCATGCTTCATCGGAGAGGCAATGGTGTTGATGTAGGAGCCCTCCGTGATCGAATTCCCCTCCGGCAGGATGCCGAAAAGGCCCCAAGATGGGATCTCACGGGTACAGAAGGTTGCGGCGGTGGAAAAGTGGTTTCGTGGCTCCCCTGGATGTTTTTGGGGTATAAGAGTATATATAGGAGGAACATCTAGGTCAAGGGGTCTACAAGGGGCCCACAAGGTTGGGGGCGCGCCCTACCCCCTGGGCGCGCCCTCCACCCTTGTGGCCGCCTCGTGGCTCTTCTGACTTGCACTTCAAGTCTCCTGGGTGTCATCAGGTCCAAGAAAAATCATCACGAAAGTTTTATTCCGTTTGGACTCCATTTGGTATTCCTTTTCTGCAAAACTCTAAAAGAAGGAAAAAAATAGAAACTGGCATTGGGCTCTAGGTTAATAGGTTAGTCACAAAAATCATATAAATAGCATATTAATGCATATAAAACATCCAAAACAGATAATATAATAGCATGGAACAATCAAAAATTATAGATACGTTGGAGACGTATCAAGTATCCCGAAGCTTAATTCTGCTCGTCCTCGAGTTGGTAAATGATAAAACAGAATTTTTTATGTGGAATGCTACCTAACATATTTATCCATATAATTCTCTTTATTATGGCATGAATGTTCAGATCCGTAAGATTCAAATCAAAAGTTTAATATTGACATAAAAACAATAATACTTCAAGCATACTAACAAAATAAATATGTCTTCTCAAAATAACATGGCCAAAGAAAGCTTATCCCTACAAAATCATATAGTCTGGCTATGCTCCATCTTCATCACACAAAATATTTAATCATGCACAACCCCGATGACAATCCAAGCAATTGTTTCATACTTTTGACGTTCTCAAACTTTTTCAACTTTCACGCAATACATGAGCGTGGGCCATGGACATAGCACTATAGGTGGAATAGACGGTGGTTGTGGAGAAGACAAAAAGAAGGAGATAGTCTCACATCAACTAGGCGTATCAAGGCTATGGAGATGCCCATTAATAGATATCAATGTGAGTGAGTAGGGATTGCCATGCAACGGATGCATTAGAGCTATAAGTTTATGAAAGCTCAAAAAAGAAACTAAGTGGGTGTGCATCCAACTCGCTTGCTCACGAAGACCTAGGGCAATTTGAGGAAGCCCATCATTGGAATATACAAGCCAAGTTCTATAATGAAAAATTCCAAAAATTCCCACTAGTATATGAAAGTGATATCATAGGAGACTCTCTATCATGAAGATCATGGTGCTACTTTGAAGCACAAGTGTGGCAAAAAGGATAGTAACATTGTCCCTTCTCTCTTTTTCTCTCTTTTTTTTATTTGGGCCTTCTCTCATTTTTTTGGCCTCTTTTTTTTTGTCCGAAGTCTCATCCCGACTTGTGGGAGAATCATAGTCTCCATCATCCTTTCCTCACATGGAACAATGCTCTAATAATGAAGATCATCACACTTTTATTTACTTACAACTCAAGAATTACAACTCGATACTTAGAACAAAATATTGAAGGAAATATGCGCTAGAGGCAATAATAAAGTTATTATATATTTCCTTATTTCATGATAAATGTTTATTATTCATCCTAGAATTGTATTAACCGGAAACTTAGTACATGTGTGAATACATAGACAAAACAAAGTGTCCCTATTATGCCTCTACTTGACTAGCTCGTTTATCAAAGATGGTTATGTTTCCTAACCATAGACATGTGTTGTCATTTCATGAACAGGATCACATTATTAGGAGAATGATGTGATGGTCAAGACCCATTCGTTAGCTTAGCATTATGATCGTTACAGTTTCATTGCTACTGCTTTCTTCATGACTTATACATGCTCCTCAGACTATGAGATTATGCAACTTCCGAATATCGGAGGAACACCTTGTGTGCTATCAAACGTCACAACATAACTGGGTGATTATAAAGATGCTCTGCAGGTGTCTCCGATGGTGTTTGTTGAGTTGGCATAGATCGAGATTAGGATTTGTCACTCCGTGTATCTGAGAGGTATCTCTAGGCCCTCTCGGTAATGCACATCACTATAAGCCTTGCAAGCATTGTGACTAATGAGTTAGTTCCGGGATGATGCATTACAGAATGAGTAAAGAGACTTGCCGGTAACGAGATTGAACTAGGTATGAGGATACCGACGATCGAATCTCGGGCAAGTAACATACCGATGACAAAGGGAACAACGTATGTTGTTATGCGGTTTGACCGATAAAGATCTTCGTAGAATATGTAGGAGCCAATATGAGCATCCAGGTCCCGCTATTGGTTATTGACCGGAGATGTGTCTTGGTCATGTCTACATAGTTCTCGAACCCGTAGGGTCCGCACGCTTAACGTTCGATGACGATTTGTATTATGAGTTATGTGATTTGATGACCAAAATTTGTTCGGAGCCCCGGATGAGATCGGGGACATGACGAGGAGTCTCGAAATGGTCAAGAGGTAAAGATCAATATATTGGAAGGCTATATTCGGACATCGGAAAGGTTCCGAGTGATTCGGGTTTTTTTGGAGTACCGGAGAGTTACGGGAATTCGTCGGGAGAAGTATTGGGCCTTATTGGGCCATACGGGAATAGAGGAGGCAGGCCAAAGGGAAGGAGGCGCGCGCCCCCCCATGGGTCCGAATTGGACTAGGGGAAAGGGGGTGGCGCCCCCCCCTCGCCCTTTCCTACTCCCTCTCTCTTTCCCTCTTTCTTCTCTCCTACTCCGGAAAGGAAAAGGGGAATCCTACTAGGACTTGGGAGTCCTAGTAGGACTCCCCACACTTGGCGCGCCCCCTCTAGGGCCGACCTCCTTCTCCTCCCTCCCTTATATACATGGGCAGGGGACACCCCAAAGGCACAACAGACAATCTCTTAGCCATGTGCGGTGCCCCCCTCCATAGTTACACACCTCGGTCATATCGTCGTAGTTCTTAGGCGAAGCCCTACGCCGGTAACTTCATCATCACCGTCGCCACGCCATCATGCTGACAGAACTCTCCCTCGGCCTCAACTGGATCAAGAGTACGAGGGACGTCATCGAGCTGAGCGTGTGCTGAACACGGAGGTGCCGTACGTTCGGTGCTAGGATCGGTCGGATCGTGAAGACGTACGACTACATCAACTGCGTTGATAAAACGCTTCCGCTTTCGGTCTACGAAGGTACGTGGACACACTATCCCGCTCGTTGCTATGCATCACCTAGATGGATTTTGCGTGTGCGTAGGAATTTTTTTGAAATTACTGCGTTCCCCAACAGTGGCATCCGAGCCAGGTCTATGCGTAGATGTTATATGGACGAGTAGAACACAAAGAGTTGTGGGAGATAATAGTCATACTGCTTACCAGCATGTCATACTTTGATTCGGCGGTATTGTTGGATGAAGCGGCCCAGACCGACATTACGCGTACGCTTACGCGAGACTGGTTCTACCGACGTGCTTCGCACACAGGTGGCTAGTGGGTGCCTGTTTCTCCAGCTTTAGTTGAATCGTGTGTGGCTACGCCTGGTCCTTGTTGAAGACAAAAAATCGTTGTGGGTTTTGATGCGTAGGTAAGAATGGTTCTTGCTAAGCCCGTAGCAACCACATAAAAGTTGCAACAACAATGTAGAGTACGTCTAACTTGTTTTTGCAGGGCATGTTGTGATGTGATATGGTCAAGACGTGGTGAGACATAAGTTGTTGTATAAGATGATCATGTTTTGTTGAAGTTATCGGCAACTGGCAGAAGCCTTATGGTTGTCTCTTTATTGCATATGATGCAAGAGCCAAATAATTGCTTTACTTTATCGCTATGCGATAGCAATAGTTGCAAGAGCAATAGTTGGCGAGACGACCATGTGACGACACGTTGATAGAGATCAAGATGATGGAGATCATGGTGTCATGCCGCTGACAATAGATATCATGATGGTACTTTGGAGATGGAGATCAAAGGCACAAGATGATCATGGTCATATCGTGTCACATATTTTTGATTGCATGTGATGTTTATTCTTTATGCATCTTATTTTGCTTAGTTCAGCGGTAGCATTATAAGATAATCTCTCACTAAATTTCAAGGTATAAGTGTTCTCCCTGAGTATGCACCGTTGCGACAGTTCATCGTGCCGAGACACCACGTGATGATCGGGTGTGATAAGCTCTACGTTCACATACAACGGGTGCAAGCCAATTTTGCACACGCGTAATACTCGGGTTAAACTTGACGAGCCTAGCATATGCAGATATGGCCTCGGAACACTAGAGACCGAAAGGTGGAGCGTGAATCATATAGTAGATATGATCAACATAGTTATGTTCACCATTGAAAACTACTCCATCTCACGTGATGATCGGACATGGTTTAGTTGATATGTATCACGTGATCATTTAGATGACTAGAGGGATGTCTATCTAAGTGGGAGTTCTTAACTAATATGATTAATTGAACTTTAATTTATCATGCACTTAGTCCTGGTAGTATTAGCATATCTATGATGAAGATCAATAGCTCGCGATGTAGCTCCCTGGTTATTTTTTGTATATTCCTAGAGAAATATAAGTTGAAACATGATAGTAGCAATGATGCGGACTTGGTTCGTGATCTAAGGATTTTCCTCATTGCTGCACAGAAGAATTATGTCCTTGATGCACCGCTAGGTGACAGACCTATTACAGGAGCAGATGCAGACGTTATGAACATTTTTGACAAAAGCTCAGTATGATGACTACTTGATAGTTTAGTGCACCATGCTTTACGGCTTAGAACCGGGACTTTAAAAACGTTTTGAACGTCATGGAGCATATAAGATGTTCCAAGAGTTGAAATTAGTATTTCAGACTCATGCCCGTGTCGAGAGGTATGAGACCTCTGACGGTACTTTGCCTACAAGATGGTGGAGAATAGCTCAACCAGTGAGCATTTGCTCAGATTGTCTGGGTATTACAATTGCATGAATCAAGTGGGAGTTAATCTTCCAAATAAGATAGTAATTGGCAAAGTTCTCTAGTCACTATGTCCAAGTTACTAGAACTCCGTGATGAACTATAATATGCAAGGGATGACGAAAGTAATTCCCGAGCTCTTCGCAATGCTGAAATCGACGAAGGTAGAAATCAAGAAAGAGCATCAAGTGTTGATGGTTAACAAGACCACTAGTTTCAAGAAAAGGGCAAAGGGATAGAAAGGGAACTTCAAGAAGAACGGCAACCAAGTTGCTGCTCAAGTGAAGAAGCCCAAGTCTGGACCTAAGCCTGAGACTGAGTGATTCTACTGCAATGGAAATGGTCACTGGAAGTGGAACTACCCTAGATACTTGACAGATAAGAAGGATGGCAAAGTGAACAAAGGTATATTTGATATACATGTTATTTATGTGTACTTTACTAGTGTTTATAGCAACCCCTCGGTATTTGATACCGGTTCAGTTGCTAAGAATAGTAACTCAAAACGGGAGTTGCAGAATGAACAGAAACTAGTTAAGGGTGAAGTGACGATGTGTGTTGGAAGTAGTTCCAAGATTGATATGATCATCATCACACACTCCCTATACTTTCGGGATTAGTGTTGAACCTAAACAAATGTTATTTGGCATTTGCATTGAGCATGAATATGATTTGATCATGTTTATTGCAATACGGTTATTCATTTAAGCCAGAGAATAATTATTGTTCCGTTTACATGAATAAAACCTTCGATTGTCATACACCCAATGAAAATAGTTTGTTGGATCTCGATCGTAGTGATACACATATTCATAATATTGAAGCCAAAAGATGCAAAGTTAATAATGATAGTGCAACTTATTTGTGGCACTGCCGTTTAGGTCATATTGGTGTAAAGCGGATGAAGAAACTCCATGCTGATGGGCTTTTGTAATCACTTGATTATGAATCATTTGATGCTTGTGAACCATGCCTCATGGGCAAGATGACTAAGACTCCGTTCTCCGGAACAATGGAGCGAGCAACTGACTTATTGGAAATAATACATACTGATGTATGCGGTCCGATGAGTGTTGAGGCTCGCGGCGGGTATCATTATTTTCTGACCTTCACAGATGATTTGAACAGATATGGGTATATCTACTCGATAAAACATAAGTCTGAAATTTTTGAAAAGTTCAAAGAATTTCAGAGTGAAGTGGAAAATCATCATAACAAGAAAATAAAGTTTCTACGATCTGATCGTGGAGGTGAATATTTGAGTTATGAGTTTGGTCTTCATTTGAAACAATGCAGAATAGTTTCGCAACTCACGCCACCTAGAACACCACAGCGTAATGGTGTGTCCGAACATCGTAACTGCACTTTGCGATCTATGATGTCTCTTACCGATTTACCACTATTGTTTTGGGGTTATGCATTAGAGACAGCAGCATTCACGTTAAATAGGGCACCATCTAAATCCGTTGAGACGACACCGTATGAACTGTGGTTTGGCAAGAAACCTAAGTTGTTGTTTCTTAAAGTTTGGGGCTGCGATGCTTATGTGAAAATGCTTCAACCTGATAAGCTCGAACCCAAATTGGAGAAATGTGTCTTCATAGGATACCCAAAGGAGACTGTTGGGTACACCTTCTATCACAGATCCGAAGGCAAGATATTCGTTGCTAAGAATGGATCCTTTCTAGAGAAGGAGTTTCTCTCGAAAGAAGTGAGTGGCAGGAATGTAGAACTTGATGAGGTAATTGTACCTTCTCCCGAATTGGAAAGTAGCTCATAACAGAAATCAGTTCCAGTGATTCCTACACCAATTAGTGAGGAAGCTAATGATGATGATCATGAACCTTCAGATCAAGTTACTACTGAACCTCGTAGGTCAACCAGAGTAAGGTCCGCACCAGAGTGGTACGGTAATCCTGTTCTGGAGGTCATGTTACTTGACCATGACAAAGCTACGAACTATGAGGAAGCGATGATGAGCCCAGATTCCACAAAATGGCTTGAGGCCATGAAATCTGAGATAGGATCCATGTATGAGAACAAAGTATGGACTTTGGTTGACTTGCCCGATGATCGGCAAGCCATAGAAAATAAATGGATCTTCAAGAGGAAGACGGACGCTGATAGTAGTGGTACTATCTACAATGCTAGACTTGTCGAAAAAGGTGTTTGACAAAGTTCAAGGTGTTGACTACGATGAGATTTTCTCACTCGTAGCGATGCTTAAGTCTGTTCGAATCATGTTAGCAAATTGCCACATTTTATGAAAACTGGCAAATGGATGTCGAAACTACATTCCTTAATGGATTTCTTAAAGAAGAGTTGTATATGATGCAACCAGGAGGTTTTGTCGATCCTAAAGGTGCTAACAAAATGTGCAAGCTCCAGCGATCCATCCATGGACTGGTCCAAAGCATCTCATAGTTGGAATATACGCTTTCATGAGTTGATCAAAGCATATAGTTTTATACAGACTTGCGATGAAGCCTGTATTTACAAGAAAGTGAGTGGGAGCACTACAACCTTTCTGATAAGTATATGTGAATGACATATTGTTGATCGAAAATGATGTAAAATTTTCTGGAAAGCATAAAAGGAGTGTTTGAAAGCAGTTTTTCAAAGAAAGACCTCGATGAAGCTGCTTACATATTGAGCATCAAGATCTATAGAGATAGATCAAGACGCTTGATAAGTTTTTTCAATGAGTACATACCTTGACAATTTTTTGAAGTAGTTCAAAATGGAACAGTCAAAGAAGGAGTTCTTGCCTGTATTGCAAGGTGTGAAATTGAGTAAGACTCAACGCCCGACCACGGTAGAAGATAGAAAGAGAATGAAAGTCATTCCCTATGCCTCAGCCATAGGTTCTATAAAGTATGCCATGCTGTGTACCAGATCTATTGTATACCCTACACTGAGTTTGGCAAGGGAGTACAATAGTGATCTAGGAGTAGATCACTGGACAGCGCTCAAAATTATCCTTAGTGGAATAAGCATATGTTTCTCGATTATGGAGGTGACAAAAGGTTCGTCGTAAAAGGTTACGTCGATGCAAGTTTTGACACTGATCCAGATGACTCTAAGTCTCAATCTGGATACATATTGAAAGTAGGAGCAATTAGCTAGAGTAGATCCGTGCAGAGCATTGTTGACATAGAAACTTGCAAAATACATACGGATCTGAATATGGCAGACCTGTTGACTAAACTTCTCTCACAAGCAAAACATGATCACACCTTAGTACTCTTTGGGTGTTAATCACATGGCGATGTGAACTAAGATTACTGACTCTAGTAAACCCTTTGAGTGTTGGTCACATGGCGATGTGAACTATGGGTGTTAATCACATGGTGATGTGAACTATTGGTGTTAAATCACATGGCGATGTGAACTAGATTATTGACTCTAGTGCAAGTGGGAGACTGAAGGAAATATGCCCTAGAGGCAATAATAAAGTTATTATTTATTTCCTTATTTCATGATAATGTTTATTATTCACGCTAGAATTGTATTAACCGGAAACTTAGTACATGTGTGAATACATAGACAAAACAAAGTGTCCCTAGTATGCCTCTACTTGAGTAGCTCGTTTATCAAAGATGGTTATGTTTCCTAGCCATAGACATGTGTTGTCATTTGATGAACGGGATCACATCATTAGGAGAATGATGTGATGGACAAGACCCATTTGTTAGCTTATCATTATGATCGTTACAGTTTCATTGCTACTGGTTTCTTCATGACTTATACATGCTCCTCACACTATGAGATTATGCAACTCCCGAATACCGGAGGAACACCTTGTGTGCTATCAAACGTCACAATGTAACTGGATGACTATAAATATGCTCTACAGGTGTCTCCGATGGTGTTTGTTGAGTTGGCATAGATCGAGATTAGGATTTGTCACTCCGTGTATCGGAGAGGTATCTCTGGGCCCTCTCGGTAATGCACATCACTATAAGCCTTGCGAGCATTGTGACTAATGAGTTAGTTGCGGGATGATGCATTATGGAACGAGTAAAGAGACTTGCCGGTAACGATATTGAACTAGTTATGAGGATACTGACGATCGAATCTCGGGCAAGTAACATACCGATGATAAAGGGAACAACGTATGTTGTTATGCGGTTTGACCGATAAAGATCTTCGTAGAATATGTAGGAGCCAATATGAGCATCCAGGTTCCTCTATTGGTTATTGACCGGAGATGTATCTCGGTCATGTCTACATAGTTCTCGAATCTGTAGGGTCCACATGCTTAACGTTCGATGACAATTTGTATTATGAGTTATGTGATTTGATGACCAAAGTTTGTTCGGAATCCCGGATGAGATCTGGGACATGACGAGGAGTCTCGAAATGGTCGAGAGGTAAAGATCGATACATTGGAAGGCTATATTCGGACATCTGAAAGGTTCCGAGTGATTCGGGTATTTTTCGGAGTACCGGAGAGTTACGGGAATTCGCCGGGAGAAGTATTGGGCCTTATTGGGCCATACGGGAATAGAGGTGTCAGGCCAAAGGGAAGGAGGCGCACGCCCCCCCATGGATCCGAATTGGACTAGGGGAAAGGGGGCGGCGCCCCCCCCTTGCCCTTTCCTACTCCCTCTCTCTTTCCCTCTTTCTTCTCTCCTACTCCGGAAAGGAAAAGGGGAGTCCTACTAGGACTTGGGAGTCCTAGTAGAACTCCCCACACTTGGCGTGCCCCCTCTAGGGTTGGCCTCCTCCTCCTCCCTCCTTTATATACGTGGGCAGGGGACACCCCAAAGGCACAACAGCCAATCTCTTAGCCGTGTGTGGTGCCCCCCTCCACAGTTACACACCTTGGTCATATCGTCGTAGTGCTTAGGCGAAGCCCTGCACCGGTAACTTCATCATCATCGTCGTCACGCCGTCGTGCTGAAGGAACTCTTCCTCGGCCTCAACTGGATCAAGAGTACAAGGGATGTCATCGAGCTGAACGTGTGCTGAACACGGAGGTGCCGTGCATTCGGTGCTAGGATCGGTCGGATCATGAAGACGTACGACTACATCAACTGCGTTGATAAAACGCTTCCGCTTTCGGTCTACGAGAGTACGTGGACACACTCTACCGCTCGTTGCTATGCATCACCTAGATGGATCTTGCGTGTGCGTAGGATTTTTTTTGAAATTACTGGGTACACCGACAAATATGACTCTATGTGAATGCCTCCGGCGGTGTACCGGGATGTGCAATGAATCAAGAGTGACATGTATAAAAAAATTATGAGAGGTGGGTTGCCACAAATACGATGTCAACTACATCATCATGCAAAGCAATATGACAATGATGATGCCTGTCATAATAAACGGAACGATGGAAAGTTGCATGGCAATATATCTCGGAATGGCGATGGAAATGCCATAATAGGTAGGTATGGTGGCTCTTTTTAGGAAGGATATGTAGTGGGTTTATGGTACCGGCGAAAGTTGCGCGGTACTAGAGAGGCTAGCAATGGCGGAAAGGTGAGAGTGCGTATAATCCATGGACTCAACATTAGTCATAAAGAACTCACATACTTATTGCAAAAATCTATTAGTCATCGAAACAAAGTACTACGCGCATGCTCCTAGGGGGATAGATTGGTAGGAAAAGACCATCGCTCGTCCCCGACCGCCACTCATAAGGAAGACAATCAAAAAATAAATCATGCTCCGACTTCATCACATAACGGTTCACCATACGTGCATGCTACGGGACTCACAAACTTTAACACAAGTATTTCTCAAATTCACAACTACTTACTAGCATGACTCTAATATCACCATCTTCATATCTCAAAACAATCATAAGGAATCAAACTTCTCATAGTATTCAATGCACTTTATATGAAAGTTTTTATTATATCCCTCTTGGATGCCTATCATATTAGGACTAATTTTATAACCAAAGCAAATTACCATGCTGTTCTAAAGACTATCAAAATAATATAAGTGAAGTACGAGAGTTCATCAATTTCTATAAAAGAAAACCACCACCGTGCTCTAAAAAGATATAAGTGAAGCACTAGAGCAAAATTTTGCCTAGCTCAAAAGATATAAGTGAAGCACATAGAGCATTCTATTAAATCACGATTCATGTGTGTCTCTCTCAAAGGGTGTGTACAGCAAGGATGATTGTGGCAAACTTAAAAGCAAAGACTCAAATCATACAAGACACTCCAAGCAAAACACATATCATGTGGTGAATAAAAATATAGCCTCAAGTAAAGTTACCGATAGATGAAGACGAAAGAGAGGATGCCTTCCCGGGGCATCCCCAAGCATAGGATTTTTTACATCCTTGAATATTACCTTGGGGTGCCTTGGGCATCCCCAAGCTTAGGCTCTTGCCACTCGTTATTCCATAGTCCATCAAATCCTTACCCGAAACTTGAAAACTTCACAACACAAAACTCCAATAGAATATCTCATAAGCTCCATCAGTATAAGAAAATAAATCACCACTTTTGTTACTGTTGTGAACTCATTATTTATTTATATTGGTGTAATATATACTGTATTCCAACTTTTCCATGGTTCATACCCCCCGATACTAGCCATAGATGCATCAAAATAAGCAAACAACACGCGAAAAACAGAATCTGTCAAAAACAGAATAGTCTATAGCAATCTGAATATTTTGAATACTTATTTAACTCCAAAATCCTGAAAAATAGGAAACACTAGATATTTTTTTTTATTAATCTTCTTCAAAAAGAATCAGTATTTTATCATGTTCCTGCTAAAAATAAGAATTGTTTTCGTGAGCGCAAAAGTTTCTATTTTTCAGCAAGATCAAATCAACTATCATCGTAGGCTATCCCATAGGTCTTACTTGGCACAAACACTAATTGAAACACAAAACCACATCTAACCATAGGCTAGATGATTTATTCAAAGAAAAACAGGACCTAAAAATCAAGAACAAAAATAAAATTGGGTTGTCTCCCAACAAGCGCTATTGTTCAACACCCTTAGCTAGGCATAAAAACACGAATAGATCTAAGTATTATGATCTTTGGCATGCAATACATAAGTGGCTCTCATAATAGATTCATAAGGCAATTTAATTTTATTTCTTGGGAAGTGTTCCATGCATTCCTTAATGGAAATTGAAACTAATGTTTCCTTCTTTCATATCAATAATTGCACCAATCGTTCTAAGGAAAGGTCTACCAAGAATAATAGGACATGTAGGATTGCAATATATATCAAGAACAATGAAATCTACAGGCACATAATTACTATTTGCAACAATAAGAACATCATTAATTATTCCCATAGGTTTCTTAATAGTGGAATCCGCAAGATGCAAATTTAAGGAACAATCATCAAATTCACGGAAACCTAACACGTCACATAAAGTTTTCGGAATCGTGGAAACACTAGCACCCAAATCTCACAAAGCATAGCATTCATATTCTTTAATCTTAATCTTAATAGTAGGTTCCCACTCA
Organism: Triticum aestivum; assembly: GCF_018294505.1. Classification (NCBI taxonomy): domain Eukaryota; kingdom Viridiplantae; phylum Streptophyta; class Magnoliopsida; order Poales; family Poaceae; genus Triticum; species Triticum aestivum. Next base: position 148,287,044 of record NC_057802.1, read on the forward strand.
TCATAAAGTTTTCTAGGGATAGAAACTCCCAAATTAAGCTTTTCTTCATAACATTGCATCATGGCATCAACGATGTGTTTTAGTAAAAGCTTTGTTTTGATTATAAGCATGAGGAGAATTTAACATGGATTGCAACAAGGAAATACAATCAATTAAATAGCAATTATCATAATTAAAGTCCTTGAAATCCAAAATAGTGGGTTCATTGCTATCTAAAGTTTTGACCTCTCCAATCCCACTTTTATCAATTTTTGCATCAAGATCAAAAAACTCCAAATCATTGGGACGCCTTCTAACTAAGGTTGACTCATCTCCAGTCCCATATTTATCAATATTTACATTGGAAAACAAAGATTCAATAGGAGTCACATCAATCACTTTAAGGTCTTCATCATTATTTTCACGGAAACTAGAAGAACATGCTTTTATAAACCAATCTTTCTTAGCACGCATCTTAGCGGTTCTTTCCTTGCACTCATCAATGTTAATTCTCATGGCTTTGAGAGACTCATTGATATCATGCTTAGGTGGAATAGATCTAAGTTTCAAATAATCAACATCAAGAGAAATTCTATCCATGTTCCTAGCCAAATCATCAATCTTAAGCAATTTTTCTTCAATCAAAGCATTGAAATTATTGTGCGAACTAATAAATTCTTTAACACTATTCTCAAATTCAGAGGGAATCTTATTATAATTTCCATAATAATTGTTGTAGGAATTACCATAATTATTAGAGGAGTTACTAGGAAACGGCCTAGGTTTAAATTTCCTCTATACGCGTTATTACCAAAATAGTTCCTACCAACAAAATTCACATCCATAGATTCATTATTGTTTTCAATCAAAGTATACAAAAGGCATATCATTAGGATCAATAGGAGCACTCTTATTAGCAAACAATTTCATAAGCTCATCCATCTTTCCACTCAAAACATTTATTTCTTCAATTGCATGCACTTTTTTACTAGTGGTAGACCTTTCGGTATGCCATTGAGAATAATTAACCATAATATTATCTAGGAGTTTAGTAGCTTCTCCTAAAGTAATTTCCATAAAAGTGCCTCCCGCGGCCGAATCTAAAAGATTTCTAGAAGCAAAATTCAATCCGGCATAAAAAATTGTATAATCATCCACAAATTCAAACCATGAGTAGGGCAATTTCTAATCATCAATTTCATCCTCTCCCAAGATTGTGCAACATGTTCATGATCAAGTTGCTTAAAATTCATAATATCGTTCCTAAGGGAGATGATCTTAGCGGGAGGAAAGTACTTGGAAATAAAAGCATCTTTACACTTATTCCATGAATCAATACTATTTTTAGGCAAAGATGAAAACCAAGTTTTAGCGCGATCCCTAAGCGAGAACGGAAATAGCTTCAACTTAATAATATCATTATCCACATATTTTTTCTTTTGCATATCGCACAAATCAATGAAATTATTAAGATGGGATGCGGCATCTTCATTGTGAAGTCCGGAAAATTGATCTTTCATACCAAGATTCAGCAAAGTAGTATGAATCTCACAAGATTCCGCATTAGCATCGGGAGCAATCGGAGTACTAATAAAATCATTATTGTTGGTGTTGGAAAAGTCACACAATTTGGTGTTATCTTGAGCCATCGTGAGCAAGCAAGCAATCCAACACACGAGCACACAAAAAGCAAACGAATAAGACGAATGGAAGAGGGGCGAAGAAAAGGCGAATCTTTTTGAAAATCGTTTTAGAAGTGGGGGAGAGGAAAACAAGAGGCGAATGGCGAATAATGTAATGCGAGAGATGAGAGTTTATGATGGGTACTTGGTATGTCTTGGCTTGGCGTAGATCTCCCCTCTTTCCCCTTTTCCCCTCTCCGTTGGAATGAAGGGGGACCGAATCCTACTAGGAGTGGAGTCCTAGTAGGACTCCCCCCCTTGGCGCGCCTCCTCCTGGCCGGCCACCTCCTCCCCCTCTCCTTTATATATGGGGGCGGGGGGCACCCAAAGGACATCAATTGTTCTCTTAGCCGTGTGCGGTGCCCCCATCCACAGTTTACTCCTCCGGTCATAGTGTCGTAGTGCTTAGGCGAAGCCCTGCGCGGCCACACCGTCGTGCTAACGGAACTCTCCCTCGACCCTCTGCTGGATCAAGAGTTCGAGGGACATCATCGAGATGAACGTGTGCTGAACTCGGAGGTGCCGTACGTTTGGTACTTGGATCGGTTGGATCGTGAAGATGTTCGACTACATCAACAACGTTAACCTAACGCTTCCGCTTTTGGTCTACTAGGGTACGTGGACACACTCTCCCCCTCTCGTTGCTATGCATCTCCTAGATAGATCTTGCGTGAGCGTAGGAATTTTTTTGAAATTGCATGCTATGTTCCCCAACAGGAGCATGAGATATTTTTTGATTGTCTTCCTTATGAGTGACGGACGGGGACGAGCGATGGTCTTTTCCTACCAATCTATCCCCCTAGGAGCATGCACGTAGTACTTTGTTTCAATGACTAATTGTAACATCCCAAAATTCTAAATTTTGGAATGTTATATTAAATAAATAGTTTTGATTGTTTGTTTGATTGTGGTGTGGTTGCTTGTGTGAAATTGAGTGGATTCAAAACTTTTTGAAACTTAAATGAGAGGGAATAAAAGGACTTTCCCAAACTTTCATTTTTGCTTTTATGATCACCGTGAATTCAAATTCTTTTCAAATACAAAACCCTGGAGAGAAGATGACATGACTTCTTCCATTTATTTAAATGAAAAAGGGGTTTTGAAAATATTTGAATTTCATTTGGAAATATTTTCCAACTCAGAAACTTTATGCAACTCAATGATTTTCACGAGAGAAGATAAAATGACTTCTTCAAAACATATGAAATATGAGTTGGGATTTCGAAGAATCAAATTGAAAAGTCCTTTTGAAATTATTTCCAATTTGGAGTTATTTGATTTTTATTCAAATTATTTTTCTCCAAAAACAAAATATATAGAAAATAGGGTAAAATGATTCCCTACATCAGAAAATTGGAGAGAAATAAATTTGAAATCATTTTGGTATTTTTAGAATGATTTTGTTGGATTTTATTGCAACAGTAGCACTCTTTGATTTGTTTGAATTTTTGTGGATATTATTTGACTTTAAAAAAATGTCCATGTTGTAGAAAATGTTTTTCTGAAAATTTTGATATATTATATGCCTATATAATATTTTTTATTTATTTTGTTTTTATCTGTCTGCGTAAAATAAACTTTCCTTGCCGACTGGGCCGGCCCAGCTAGCCAGCCAGGCCGTGGCCCAGCCCAGCGCAGCGTCACCCCCGACCTCCCGTCGGACTCCCGAGTCCGCACGACGCCGCCGCCGCCGTTTCCTTCCCGGACTCCGCCTCCCGCGCCGCCTTGCCTTGCCCCCTCCTCCACGCCTCGACCTCCCCTCCGCCTTTATAAAGGCCGCCGCCCCGATCCCCTCACCTCTCTCCCCTCCTCGCCCGAAGCCGCCGCCGACGAGCCCGCGCCGCCCCGCGTAGCTGCCGCCGTCGCCCCGCGCTGTCGCCCTCCGCTGCCGTTGCCGCCCCAACGCCGCTGCCGCGCCTCGCGAAGCCCGCCACCGCCGCCCGGACTCGCCGACCAGCCGACGTCCGATCCCGATCCAACCGCCGGTTTTCCTCCGGTCCGTTAAAACCGCCCCGGTCAGAACCAGTTTTCGTTTAAAGGTTCGGTTTTGTTTAAAAACCTGGTTTTTTATTTAGATTAGTTAGGTAACGAACGTTTTCTGTTTAGTCAGTTTTAGTGAACGTTTTCGTTCTGTAGTTTAGGTGGTGCTATCGTACATCCACGTTGATGGAGACTTCAACCCACGAAGGGTAACGGTTGCGCGAGTCCACGGAGGGCTCCACCCATGAAGGGTCCACGAAGAAGCAACCTTGTCTATCCCACCATGGTCGTCGCCCACGAAGGACTTGCCTCACTAGGGTAGATCTTCATGAAGTAGGCGATCTCCTTGCCCTTACAAACTCCTTGGTTCAACTCCACAATCTTGTCAGAGGCTCCCAAGTGACACCTAGCCAATCTAGGAGACACCACTCTCCAAGAAGTAACAAATGGTGTGTTGATGATGAACTCCTTGCTCTTGTGCTTCAAATGATAGTCTCCCCAACACTCAACTCTCTCTCATAGGATTGGATTTGGTGGAAAGAAGATTTGAGCGGAAAGCAACTTGGGGAAGGCTAGAGATCAAGCTTTATGTGGTTGGAATGGAATATCTTGACCTCAACACAAGTGTAGGTGGTTCTCTCTCAGAAAATATGTATTGGAAGTGTAGGCATGTTCTGATGGCTCTCCCCACAAATGAAGAGTGGGTGGAGGGGTATATATAGCCTCCACACAAAATCTAACCGTTACACACAAATCACCAAACTCGGTGGGACCGATTTAGAGAACTCGGTCGGACCGATTTGGTTCATAATGTGACCGTTAGGCATTTCGGTGGGACCGACTTGATCAACTCGGTGGGACCGATGTGCTAGGGTTAGGGTAAATACAAAACTCGGTTTGACCGATTACTCAAACTTGGTGGGGCCGATTTGGGTAATAAGTGAAACAGAATGTTGGCCAAGAAAACTCGGTGGGGCCGGTTGCAAATCTCGGTGGGACCGAAACTATTGCAACAGACAACAAAGAGTTTGCAAGCCCATCTCGGTGAGACCGAGATCCCATCGGTGAGACCGAACTGATAAGGGTTTCTGGCAGTGGCTATGTCAACTGAACTCGGTGGCTCCGGATATAAAGAATCGGTGGGGCCTAGTTAGACTTTTTGGATTAGGACATATGTGGAAGTGAGAAAGTGGTTGAGGGCTTTGGAGAATATCACTAAGCACTTTGAGCAAGCAAGCCATTAAGCAACACCTCATCCCTTCTTAATAGTATTGGCTTTCCTATGGACTCAATGTGATCTTGGATCACTTAAAATAGAAAATGTAGAGTCCTGAGCTTTGAGCTTGAGCCAATCCTTTGTCCTTAGCATCTTGAAGGGGTTCCACATCCTCTTGTCCATGCCACTCCATTGCTGAACTTATCTGAAACATACTAGGTAGAAGCATTAGTCCAACAAGAGATATGTTGACATTAATTACCAAAATCACCCAGGGAGCACTTGTGCTTTCAATCTCTCCCTTTTTGGTAATTGATGACAACATACATCAAAGCTTTAGATAAAGATATAGAGAGCAACAAGTAAAGCTTTGGAAAGACATGTAACATGCATAGGCTCCCCTACATGTATGCAATCATATAAATATGAAACATAGGAGCATGTGAATGCATAAGCATGACAGAGTAATCCATGTGTTACATGTATCCTGGCTATATGCATCAGAGCAAATGATGTGAATATAGGAAATGTACCTTCATGCCCATGAGTCCTTCTTGCAAACAGTATGTACATCAGCAGAAATCCTCATACACATGACTGTGATGCATATACTTACCTTGTGGTCTTGAGTTGGCTTAGGAAGGAATGAACCTGAGTAAACAAGGTTAGACAACACAGATACACCTACTAGCCAGAGCAAACAAAAGAAACCACAAGAGAACCAAGACTGGGATGACATGTAGAGAGTGAGTACTGAGTACCCCATTGGGTATAGACATGTCCCCAAAGGTAAAGATATGCAATAAAATCAGAGATTTCCTTCCCTTAGATGTCTTGCTCCCCTGAATCTTGCATTGGGATATCGGGAGAAGATAGGGAATAGAAAATCAGAGCAAAAGAAAAAACAACAGAGCTTGAGCTTAATGCAAGCAATCAAATATGATCAAATATGAACATGTCTTTCCCCTCTTAAAGACATGTAACTTCTCTCCTCTTGAACACCAAGCATCTGGGGTTTCTTATACACTCCCCTAAGTATCCTCTCCCCCTATAGAAATGATTAAGCTTAGAGTTTTGATGTGATATCTCTCTCACCCTTTGACATCAATTTCCAAGAAGGGCTCTTCTGGATTTTTGTTATTGCAGAAGGGTTTGGTCCTTGAGTCACAAAGCAAGTTGAATGTGATGCTGGTACAGGACAAGAATCATTGAGTGGAGCTGGAGCAAAAGGACTACAGGAATAAGTGGAAAGTTGTCTTTCCTGTAGTGAAATCGGTAGCACCGAGTTGTGTGCTTCGGTGGCACCGAGAGAATTTGGTTGGGCCGAAGAAAACAGACCGGTGTGACCGAGTTCATCACAGTAAAACACTTGTCACCTTAGCTCACTAGGAACTTTAAGATCTCACAAGGATTTGCAAGGAATTAGCTAAAAGATTTGCAATGAATTGGATGCAGAAAATGCAGAACAAGAAGAAATGAAAAGATCTAGATGAAGAACAAATATGCAAGAGACAAATGCAAAAGGAAACACAAGAGAACTTCATCTAGAAGTGGGCGGTGACAAAGTCACCTATGTTAGAGTATATTGACTTAGGAGTCAAGTGAGATCACTTGATCTTTGGTCATACTCATCGTTTAAGCTCAAAATGGGGTCACCATTTTTCGTTTAAGCTTCTTGATGTATTCACATCTTGTTGAGTTGCTTTATCCCATGACTTGGAGTAAAGCTTCTCTAAGATGGAATAGCATACCTTGGGTGGTGGTGGTGTCGATCTTGATCATGTAGTCGAACTTGTGTGGGTTGCTCAAGGTTGATGTAGCTCATCAAGAGTTGGGAGCATCACTTGGAGTTTGAGTTCATCTTCCTACATGGGTTAGCTTTGCAAGGAAGAGCACTTGTGTATCCAAAATGACAATCATACAATTTAACATAGAATGAGTCAAAGGATATATTTGAGGGGTTTTGTGCTTCCTTGACTTCAACCACCATTGTATAGAGACTTGATGATGTAGAGATTGCTCAAGATGTGAGTGAGTTGCAATCTCATGGATTTAGTTTCATCCAAGTACCTACAAGGGTTAGATAGCATACAAGGGTGCAAAAGTATCCAAGACATATAGATAGCATCATGAAAGAAATATCAAGGATTAGTCAAAGACTCATGCCTTGCATGTATCCAAATGGAGTTCCTACTCCAAGTTTGAAGCATCAATGATGTTCAATTCACCTCTCAAATGGCAAAAGACTTTCTCATCAAGCGGTTTGGTAAATATACCCGCTAATTGCTTACCGGTGCGAACATGCTTAAGATTAATGTCCCCTTTGGCAACATGGTCTCGAATGAAATGATGACGAACTTCAATATGTTTAGTTCGAGAATGTTGCACGGGATTGTGAGCAATCTTAATAGCACTTTCATTGTCACACAGCAATGGAACATGTTTCACATATATCCCATAATCTTTAAGAGTTTGGGTCATCCAAAGTAACTGAGCACAACATGAACCAGCGGCAATGTATTCCGCTTCGGCGGTGGATAAGGATACCGAGTTTTGTTTCTTGGAGGACCAAGACACAAGAGATCTACCAAGAATTGACAAGTACCCGAAGTGGACTTTCTATCAACCTTGTCTCCGGCATAGTCCGAATCGGAGTAGCCAACAAGATCAAAGGAAGACCTCTTAGGATACCAAATGCCAAAATTTGGTGTATGTATTAAGTATCTCACTATCCTTTTCACAGCCTTAAGATGACATTCTTTAGGTGCCGCTTGATATCGTGCACACATGCACACACTTAGCATAATATCGGGACGAGAGGCACATAGATACAACAATGAACCAATCATAGAGCGGTAAACTTTTTGATCAACCGGTTCACCATCTTTGGTCAAATCAAGATGTCCACTAGTAGGCATGGGTGTAGTCATACCTTTGCATTCTTGCATATTGAACTTCTTGAATAGGTCCTTGGTGTACTTTGTTTGAGAGACAAAGGTACCTTCCTTAGTTTGCTTGATTTGCAAACCGAGAAAGAATTTGAGTTCGCTCATCATAGACATCTCAAACTTCTCCGACATTAGTTTTCCAAACTTCTCACTAAAATGAGTCAAACCAAATATAATATCATCAACATAAATTTGGCACACAAATAGCTCTCCATTGACACTTTTAGTAAAAAGGGTAGAATCAATTTTACCAATTTCAAAGCCTTTTTCAATAAGGAACTTGGTCAAGCATTTATACCACGCTCTAGGAGCTTGTTTAAGACCATAAAGGGCTTTGTGAAGTTTGTAGACATGATTAGGTTTCTTAGGATTGACAAAGCCAGGAGGTTGCTTAACATAAACTTCCTCCTCAATTTCACCATTTAGAAAAGCACTTTTAATGTCCATTTGGTACAAGGTGATATCATGGTGATTAGCATAAGCAAGTAATATGCGAATGGACTCGAGTCTAGCAACGGGAGCATATGTCTCACCATAGTCCATACCTTCGACTTGAGTGTAGCCTTGGGCGACTAGGCGTGCTTTGTTGCGGACGACTTGACCATCTTCATCTTGCTTGTTGCGAAACACCCATTTGGTACCAATGATGTTGTGGTTGTTGTCGGGCTTCTCGACCAATGTCCATACTTCATTTCTCTCAAAGTTGTGTAGCTCTTCATGCATAGCGTTTATCCAGTCCAGATCTTCCAATGCTTCTTCAACCTTCATAGGTTCAATGCTAGAGATGAATGAGTAATGTTCACAAAAATTAGCTAAACGAGTTTTAGAGCAAGTGATTCTCCCGGTTTGGATATCATTGTAGATTTGCTCGACGGGATGATCTTTGGCGATTCTTGCTCGAACTCGTGGGAGCTTTGGCTTGGCTCGGGGTGGAACATCTTCTTCATCTTGTTCTTCTTCTTGGCCTTCTTCATTGTTGACGTTGTCATTCTCTTGTCATGGTGGAGAAGGAGGTTGTTGATGTTCATCTTGGTGTGCTTCCTCGTTTTCTTCGTCTTGGTGTGTCCCACTTGTGGATGCTTCCGTATCAATTCTTGGTTCACCTTGTCGTGAGGTAGAAGCTTCCACTTGGACGGACCAGGTACTCTCCTTCACCTCCGTTGGACGAATTTTGCCAATAGACAAGTCTTGGATTGCTTCCAAAGGGTCTTTGTCCCCTACATCAATTGGCAATTGCTCTACTTGCGAGCCGTTAGATTCATCAAACTTCACATCTACCGACTCTTCAACCTTTTGGGTGAACTTGTTGTAGACACGGTAAGTGTGAGAGTTTGAGCCATAACCAAGTAGGAAACCTTCATGAGATTTAGGAGCAAATTTAGAACGATGATGCTTATCAAGAATGTAGCATTTTGAGCCAAATACTCGAAAGTATCCAACTTGGGGTTTGTTACTGGTGAGGAGCTCGTATGCCGTCTTGCCGAGTAGCTTGTGAAGATACAAGGGATTTGTCGCATGACAAGCTGTCTCAACCGCTTCCGCCCAAAAGTGTTTTGGAGTCTTGTACTCATCAAGCATCGTTCTTGCCATCTCAATAAGAGTCCGGTTCTTCCTCTCAACGACTCCATTTTGTTGAGGTGTGTACGTAGCCGAGAACTCATGTGAAATCCCCTCTTCGTCAAGAAAGGTATCCACATTTGCGTTCTTGAACTCCGTTCCGTTGTCGCTCCGAACCTTCTTGATCTTCACGTCAAATTGATTTTGGGCCTTCCTAGCGAAGTTTTTGAAGATCTTTTGGACCTACGATTTGTCATCAAGAAAGAACACCCACGTAAATCTTGAAAAATCATCAACTATGACTAGTCCAAACGAGTTACCACCGAGACTCTTGTGGGCATTTGGACCAAAGAGATCCATGTGAAGTAGCTCGAGTGGTCTTCTCGTGGTCATGATGTTCTTCGCGCGATTACTTCCTCCAACTTGTTTCCCTGCCTGACAAGCACTACAAAGTATATCCTTGTCAAATATGGCATCTTTTACTCCAAGGATATGATCACCTTTAATAAGCTTATCAAGATTTCGCATACCCACATGACCTAGCCTTCTATGCCACAGCCAACCCTTAGAAGATTTAGCAATTAAGCAAGTTCTAGGTTGAGCCTTTTTAGTGAAATCAACAACGTAAAGATCACCTTTACGTATACCGGTAAATACCATCTTACGATTGTCTCTACGAAACACTTGGCAATCTCCTTCAGTGAATCGGACATTGAAACCAAAATCATCAAGTCTAGAAACTGAAAGTAAATTGTAATCAAGAGATTCAACGAGCATGACATTTTGTATGGAGCTATCGTGTGAGATGGCCACCTTACCGAGGCCAACCACCTTACCCTTTGAGTTATCACCAAAAGTGACATATTTTTTAGGGCCGTCGTTTTCAGCAAGCTCGCGGAACATATCTTTATCTCCGGTCATATGATCAGTACATCCACTATCAAGGACCCATTCCTTTCCTCCGGCCATGTAGCCACGAAGATTTGCCATAAGACCAAAGTGTCTCATCGCATCATCAAGATCATAGTCACTATCATCATCCTCATCATAGTATCCATGTTCAACATCATCTTGTGATTGATCAATTCCTAGAGAGGGTAATTCATTAGACAAATGATCATTTCTATGATTATGTTTATGAATTCTAATAGCTTCGGAAATAATATTACTAATGATCCCAACATCTCCTATGGCACGCATGAGATTGGTAAGCTCAAACAAACAACCACCAAAGCTAGGATCACTTGAATTCATTTTACTCAAGGCAATAGACTTATGGAGAATTTCGTCTAAATTTTTCAAGGAATAATTTGGAAATCGTTCCTCAAGAAATCTCCATATGGTATAGGCACAATCAAGAGTAGGTAAACTAGCAATCAAATTTTTGGGCAATCCTCTAATGATAAGATTTATGGTTCTAAGATTGTGAATCATGTCAAGATCCTCTTCGGGTGTAGGATGCAAAGGATCAATATGAGGTGCACAAGGGCTAGTAATGTACTTGTTCAAATGATATTCATTGAAAATCTCAAGCATTTCATTTTTCCACTCATGAAAATATTCTCCATCAAGAATAGGCACTCTACTTCTAAGACTCCCCAAAGTAGACACATCCATCTTCCTCCAAAGGTGTTTAAACCAAGGCAATGGAGACCAAAGCTCTGATACCAATTGAAAGGATCGAGAAGAGGTGTCTAGAGGGGGTGAATAGACTAATCAAGAAAAGTTGCAGTTTTTAATTTCCTTTAGTTGATGTGAGGTTTGAGCACAAGTTTAAATATTCACAATACATATCAAGCAAACATGCAAGCATACAAAGAGTATATGAGCAGCGGAAAGTAAAGCATGCAAGTTGCAAGAATGTAAAGAGATGGGATTGGAGTGTGCAAACGCAATTTGGAGACACGGAGATTTTTTATCCGTGGTTCCGATAGGTGGTGCTATCGTACATCCACGTTGATGGAGACTTCAACCCATGAAGGGTAACGGTTGCGCGAGTCCACGGAGGGCTCCACCCACGAAGGGTCCACGAAGAAGCAACCTTGTCTATCCCACCATGGCCGTCGTCCACGAAGGACTTGCCTCACTAGGGTAGATCTTCACGAATTAGGCGATCTCCTTGCCCTTACAAACTCCTTGGTTCAACTCCACAATCTTGTCGGAGGCTCCCAAGTGACACCTAGCCAATCTAGGAGACACCACTCTCCAAGAAGTAACAAATGGTGTGTTGATGATGAACTCCTTGCTCTTGTGCTTCAAATGATAGTCTCCCCAACACTCAACTCTCTCTCACAGGATTGGATTTGGTGGAAAGAAGATTTGAGCGGAAAGCAACTTGGGGAAGGCTAGAGATCAAGCTTTATGTGGTTGGAATGGAATATCTTGACCTCAACACAAGTGTAGGTGGTTCTCTCTCAGAAAATATGTATTGGAAGTGTAGGCATGTTCTGATGGCTCTCCCGATGAATGAAGAGTGGGTGGAGGGATGTATATAGCCTCCACACAAAATCTAACCGTTACACACAAATTACCAAACTCGGTGGGACCGATTCAGAGAACTCGGTCGGACCGATTTGGTTCATAATGTGACTATTAGGCATTTCGGTGGGACCGACTTGATCAACTCGGTGGGTCCGATGTGCTAGGGTTAGGGTAAATCCAAAACTCGGTTTGACCGATTACTCAAACTTAGTGGGACCTATTTGGGTAATAAGTGAAACAGAATGTTGGCCAAGCAAACTCGGTGGGGCCAGTTGCAAATCTCGGTGGGACCGAAACTATTGCAACAGACAACACAGAGTTTGCAAGCCCATCTCGGTGAGATCGAGATCCCATCAGTGAGACCGAACTGATTAGGGTTTCTGGCAGTGGCTATGTCAACTGAACTCGGTGGCTCCGGATAGAAAGAATCGGTGGGGCCGAGTTGGACTTTTTGGATTAGGACATATGTGGAAGTGAGAAAGTGGTTGAGGGCTTTGGAGCATATCACTAAGCACTTTGATCAAGCAAGCCATTAAGCAGCACCTCATCCCTTCTTAATAGTATTGGCTTTCCTATGGACTCAATGTGATCTTGGATCACTTAAAATAGAAAATGTAGACTCCTGAGCTTTGAGCTTGAGCCAATCCTTTGTCCTTAGCATCTTGAAGGGGTTCCACATCCTCTTGTCCATGCCACTCCATTGTTGAACTTATCTGAAACATACTAGGTAGGAGCATTAGTCCAACAAGAGATATGTTGACATTAATTACCAAAATCACCCAGGGAACACTTGTGCTTTTACAAGCCCATAGGAAAGTTTTTCTCTAAAACTTTATTTTCAAAAAGATCTTCTATCTCTCTTCTTTTCTGAGCTTTATCAAATATTCCCTTTTAGTTAGACTATACCCCTTTTCCCTTTTGATCACTCAAAGATTCGACTGATGAGACCACTCCAAGAAGTACAAGATATCAGACAACTAATACCACTTCGGAATGGAGAGGATTTTACCGTGTATTATAATAATGGAAACTACAATGGTTGAAGACTCCGAAGACTAGGAGAATTTGAAGGCCCTGTAGAAAATTCACAGATTTGTATAACCTAGGAAAGCTACCCTTATTGAACTTGTCAGACTATTGAAGCTATCAATACCCGAGATCAAGGTGTGTTGGAGAAAGACCGGAACATGGAGCATTAGAACTCAAAGTTTTTGTCAAGAAAACCCCAAGACAGGAAATATCAACTATGGAATTATAACTCATGGCAATGACAAGGGAAGAAACACGGCTATCCATGGTGTTGTCACCCGCTTATGCTATTGTCACCGTGTTGAGTTAAGCATGCATTTCTTCGAAAGGATTGGATGGTAGAAGGCTGATGGAGCATCTGTCAGCAAAGGATGCAGTTTTAACCTTAGCCGGTGTATGCCAGGATCTCGAGTATTACATCAAGAATTTTAAGCTGGACCTGCAGGAAGTCATATTTGACAAGGAGGCAATTCGTGAAGAACTCAGGAACTAGAAGCTGATAGTAGCCAAGCTGGAAGAGCAAAACGTCGAGATACCGGAGATTCGTCAGGAACTGAAGGACAGTAGGACATGGTTCATGCCAAGGATGTTGAAACCCAGAAGTTTGGAACACAAATCCAGAAATATTGAAGGACGTCACAAGAGACTTCGCGACAACAGAGATGATCTGGCAAAAGAACTTGAGAAGGACAAGCACGATCGGAAGAAGCCATCAGAGACATGAACAAGACTTGAAGAGTTTGGCGACTTTGAATATTTAATGACCATTAGAAGACCAAACCCCTTTTATATACCTATGTTAGATGCGACGAGTGTGAGCTGTCATTTGTTTGATGTTTTTCTGACAGCCACAAATAAAATCTGTCTTTTCAAAACTTTTGTTTGTATTGTGTGCATCCCTCTCTATCTCTCTTACCTCACCCCAAAACCCATGGACCCAATAGAGGATGAATGGAGATGAACTCATGTTTCCTGGACCGATAAGTCAATTGGAGACGGACCGATGGATTCAGAACATGGAGGATCACATGAAGAATACCCCTATAGTCGGAAAGGATATGACCCAGCATGCTCTTCAGTGCTTTGAAAGAGGTGCTGCTACTTGGTGGAGGATGTACCAAACCATCAATGGATGGCAAGGAGTAACCACTTGGAAAGAATTTAAGTTGACCATGCCAAAGTCTCGGTTTGTGACCCAGAAATTGAAGCCTTATGGAAAGGATATGAAGAAACCTTGTGCATGCAAGCTTTGTGGAGAAATAGGACACAACCATAAAGAACACAAGGATGAATGCCCTAATTGTGAAGGAAGACACCCAGCTGATGAATGCCCAACTAGGCAGATTACTTGTTTCTTGTGTGAAGGGACGACCCACTACCATGCTCAGTGTCACATTTACCCCATGGTACAACGAACCATCCAGCAGAAGAAAGAAGCAATGAAAGGAGCCCTCATGGAAATTTTAGAAGAACCTGTGATGAAGGAAGAGGTGGAGGACACACCCAAAGAAGACCCAATTAAACCCTGCACCAAGTCATGCTATTCATGTGGAGAAGGACACATCTCCCAGAATTGTATGAATGGGAACCTAGTAGAATTTCTGATAGAGGAAGTAGAGTATGACCCACAGGAAATAGAAGACCTGATTGGAACGAAAACGTCCAGGAAGAAATAGATTGGATTTCAGGAAGGACCTGAGTCATATCGCATGTTACAGGTGCAAGGAGTCAGGGCACTACTTCAGCAGTTGCCCAAAAAGGAAGCCGAGGACCCAAAGAGGCTATGTAATCATAAGGAAACCTCGAGACTTGTCAGAAGTAATATGTTTTCGTTGTAATGAAGCAGGGCGCTTTGCCAGAGATTGCCCCAAAGAGAAGGAAGCTTGCGCTAGATAGTTGAGTTTGCAACAAAAGAAATGTAGTAGTAGTAGTGAGAACTTTTCTTTTATATTGAGGCGATGAGTTGAGGAATGTAATGGAAAAGCAAGAGATTGTAATCGTTGGAGAATCAATAAAGTTAGCATCATTGGTAAAGATTTGGATTTTATGAGCAGTGACTCTATGAAGAAAGATTTTGACCATTTTCGAGGATATAAGAAATATGGTCTATGGATGATTGGAGCATTTTAAGGGTGGTAGTACCCTGTGAGGACACTTGACCCCTGGAAAATATTATGATATTCCACGGAGTGGACCTTGGACAAAATAAGTATGAGTTTTATCTCGATATGTGGGACACCCCAAGAAGTATGAAGGGATGAAGTACTACTGGATATAAATGAGGAATAATGTTGGTAATATGGAGCAATTGTAACTCCATGATGAGTCGGAGTAATCATGTCTTAGTTTGGTGCCAATAGAAGGAAGAGAGACAGTACAATTGGATGGATTTAAGAATGCTAGGAAGCTGGATGTTGGAGTGATGATCAGTTGCCTCGATAATGAGTTCAAGGATTACAAGTGATGAGATGGGCCATAACCCACAGGCCCCAGGACCTGCCAAGAAGCAAGCACATTCTTGCTAAAGGAAAAACCCTGGAAGAAGTTACAACTTTATCAACAGATGACCTTATAGGAGTACGCAAAACCTGAGAGATGTGAAGGAACGATAGATGTTTGTTTGGCTTGCAGAATTCATGGATTTATCCGAACTTAGTTCGTCGACAAGAGAAAATTGTGCAATGCTTGTGAGGATGACCCAGTGTTAGAATGCGAGATTCGCTAAACCATATACAAGGAAATGATTTGGGTGCGGGATGGATTGATCACCATACCGACTTACTCTTATTATTCGCCTTGCTATACGGGATGGTAAATCTGAGTGACTTACCCATAGTAGAGCGACGACGATCAAAACCTTGTTTAAACCTTAGAATGGTATGATAATCTTCCCTTGTACAAGGCAGCTGCTGCCAATCGTAAGATATACGGTGAGGTTCAACCCAGACCCATTTCCTGCAGGAGAAACCATAAATTTTTGACCACCATGAGATATCGATAGTTGTTTAGTATTGGCGCCAGACCCGTCAGCGAAGAAGACCCAGTCACAGAAGAACCATACCCGGATAAAAGGACAGAAGAATTGAGGAAAAGGTTATACCACTGCCGGAAGAGCCAGAGAAGGAATTATACTGAAGAACTGAGAAGACAGGCCCTGTCAAGAATAAGGATGGAGTATATGAGTATTGATGGGACCGTCACGAAGTTTCTAAGGGTGGTAGCACCCGAGACTCCCTGTGACGATCGATGGATTTTGAGAAGACCCCCAAACCTAACCTATTTCTTTCTAGCCTCTCCGAATCTCGAGGGCGAGATTCATTTTAAGGGTGGTAGGTTTGTAACATCCCAAAATTCTAAATTTTGGAATGTTATATTAAATAAATAGTTTTGATTGTTTGTTTGATTGTAGTGTGGTTGCTTGTGTGAAATTGAGTGGATTCGAAACTTTTTGAAACTTAAATGAGAGGGAATAAAAGGACTTCACAAAACTTCCATTTTTGCTTTTATGATCTCCATGAATTCAAATTCTTTTCAAATACAAAACCCTAGAGAGAAGATGACATGACTTCTTCCATTTATTTAAATGAAAAAGGGTTTTTGAAAATATTTGAATTTCATTTGGAAATATTTTCCAACTCAGAAAATTTATGCAACTCAATGATTTTCACGAGAGAAGATAAAATAACTTCTTCAAAACATGTGAAATATGAGTTGGGAGTTTCGAAGAATCAAATTGAAAAGTCCTTTTGAACTTATTTTATTTTTATTCAAATTATTTTCTCCAAAAACAAAATATATGGAAAATAGGGTAAAATGATTCCCTACATCAGAAAATTGGAGAGAAATAAATTTGAAATCATTTGGGTATTTTTAAAATGATTTTATTGGATTTTATTGCAACAATAGCACTCTTTGATTTATTTGAATTTTTGTGGATTTTATTTGACTTTAAAAAAATGTCCATGTTGTAGAAAATGTTTTTCTGAAAAATTTGATATATTATATGCCTATATAATATTTATTTATTTTGTTTTTATCTGTCTGTGTAAAAAACTTTCCTTGCCGACTGGGCCGGCCCAGCTAGCCAGCCAGGCCGCGGCCCAGCCCAGCGCAGCGTCACCCCTGACCTCCCGTCGGACTCCTGAGTCCGCACAACGCCGCCGCTGCCGTTTCCTTCCCGGACTCCGCCTCCCGCGCCGCCTTGCCTTGCCCCCTCCTCCACGCCTCGACCTCCCCTCTGCCTTTATAAAGGTCGCAGCCCCGGTCCCCCTTGCCTCTCTCCCCTCCTCGCCCGAAGCCGCCGCCTCCTCGCATCTCCCTGCCGCCGACGAGCCCGCGCCGCCCCGCGTAACTGCCGCCATCGCCCCGCGCTGTCGCCCGCCGCTGCCGTCGCCGCCCCAACGCCGCTGCCGCGCCTCGCGAAGCCCGCCGCCGCGCCGGAGTCCGCCGCCGCCGCCCGGACTCGCCGACATCCGATCCACCCGCTGGTTTTCGTCCGATCCGGTAAAACCGCCCCGGTCCGAACCGGTTTTCTTTTAAAGGTTCGGTTTTGTTTAAAAACCTGGTTTTTTTATTTAGTTTAGTTAGGTAACGAACGTTTTCTGTTTAGTCAGTTTTAGTGAACGTTTTCATTCTGTAGTTTTGTTTAGTGAACGTTCGTTCGGTAGAATTTTTCTTTTTTCTGTTTAATTTCGGCCAGGGACCCGTATGTAATTAGTTCCTTCACAAATTAGTCCTTGATCTTCAAACCCTCACAACTTTTTGCTCATTTGTCCAAATCCAACGAAACCAACGCTCACTTCTTCGTTATGATCCCCTCTATCCAGTAAAACAACTTAAACATATTTTTGAAAGTTTAAAATTTGAATTCAAATAGATTTATATTTGAACTTCGTTTGATCATAACTCGAGTTTTATAACTCCGTTTGAGTTGATTCTTTTTGCAAATCGAAGCTCTTGACCTAAACTTTCTGATAAGGCAAAATTCACATAATTTTGGTACTGTTAGAAATTGTTTTATGTTGTAGTTGTTATTTGCTTGGTTTTGATGTTTTCTGAATTGTTTTCTTCGTTCTTTCCAATCTTTTGAGTGATTGCTTATGTGTGGTTACTATTGCTTGCTTACGATAGTTTGACCAGAGTGTGACGAGTAGAACTATCAGGAGTTATGAGTGCAAATCATCTTCATCAACAGTACAAGGCAAGTTCACACTTTGATCATATCCCTTTCATACCCAGTTTTTATGCATTAGTTTCAACCCTCGAACACTGCATGGTTAGGACTTGATAACATGTGGGTATTGGGAAGTAGTTGATGAGGTAGGAACCTATTGTCCTGCATTCAAACCTTGGGAGTTACCTCTACGTTATGCTTATACTGCTATGTTATGCTCGTAGACGTGGTTTGGTTTGAGTGATTCATGACAGATGTGAGAGTTATTATTAATGGTTAACTTAAGGTGGCTACTTTAATACACATCTGGTTAGAATGGTAGGGGCACCCTGGAGCACCCAGTGGTCTGCCCGGGCACCTGGAGAACCCAGTGCTTGCCCAAGGGGATCCCGAAGGACCCGTGTGATCACCCTATGGAATGCCACCCAGGCTCAAAGGGATCGTAAGATTATTCATGCTAGAAACTTCCGTGTGCAGCCACAGGCTATTATGGGCTCTAGCATAGTTGAGTAAGTTGCATGACCACTTTCAGTGGTGGGCTAGCAGATGTAGGGGAAAGTAGGTGTAACTGTCTACCCAGGGTAAAGAGTTAATGCTTCTGAAAGACTGTGTCTCGGTCATTCGTTTCTCAAACACCATGTAGTGCGAGAAATCAAACGGAGGAGATCGAGTCTTGTGGGGGAAAAGTGCACAAACCTCTGCAGAGTGTACAAACTAATCATGGTTAGCCGTGTCCCCGGTTATGGACATCTTGAGTATCTGGTTCTTGAATTATCATGTTGATCTCGTCACTTTACTTATTTATTTTGTTGGGTTATAACTATTATTTGGGATTGAGTTGGAGGAACCTTCTCAATGTTTTCAACAAACTTTGTAGTTAAATAAAATATATTCCTTTGCTGTAGGGAAAAATTGGCTTTTCGCAAAAAACATTATAACCATAGAGCTTTTCCACCAGCCAAATATGCATGTAGTGATAGTTATTATTCATCATTATCCTATGGTGTGAATTTACCAGTACATTCAATGTACTGACCCTTTGTGGCTGCAACGTCTCATGTTGTAGGAATCTTACGACGAGTAAGTGATATGTTAGGGTTACGATTTCTACACTCAACTTTGTCGTTGGTGTTGATGGGAATCCAAAACCTTGTTGTTACTTCCGCTATTTGGATTGAGGTAATAGTATTTACGTTACTTTATACATGTGAATTGCCTCTGTTATAAATCCACAACCATGTTGTTACTTCGAGTACTGTGTGTGTCAGCATATCGATCCAGGGATGACACTTAAACACAGAGACTTGACCGTCTGAGGTCGGGTCGCTACACTAATAGATTTTTGCAATAAGTATGTGAGTTCTTTATGACTAATGTTGAGTCCACGGATTATACGCACTCTCACCCTTCCACCATTGCTAGCCTCTCTAGTACCGCACAACTTTCGCCGGTACCATGCACCCACCATATACCTTCCTCAATGTAGCCACCATACCTACTTATTATGGCATTTCCATAGCCATTCCGAGATATATTGCGATGCAACTTTCCATTGTTCCATTTTATTATGACATGCATCATCATTGTCATATTGCTTTGCATGATCATGTAGATGACATCATATTTCTGGTAAAGCCACCGTTCATAATTCTTTCATACATGTCACTATTGATTCATTGCACATCCCGATACATCGCCGGAGGCATTCATATAGAGTCATATTTTGTTCTAAGTATCAAGTTATAATTCTTGAGTTGTAAAGTAAATAGAAGTGTGATGATCTTCATTATTAGAGCATTGTCCCATGTGAGGAAATAAAAAAAGAGAGAAAGGCCAAAAAAGAGAAGGCCCCAAAAAAAGAGAGAAAATAAAAAAACAAAAAGAAAAAAATGAGAGAAAAGAGAGAAGGGACAATGTTATTATCCTTTTTGCCACACTAGTGCTTCAAAGTAGCACCATGATCTTCATGATAGAGAGTCTCCTATGGTATCACTTTCATATGCTAGTGGGAATTTTTCATTATAGAACTTGGCTTGTATATTCCAATGATGGGCTTCCTCAAAACGCCCTAGGTCTTCATGAGCAAGCAAGTTGGATGCACACCCACTTAGTTTTCCTTTTCGAGCTTTCATAAACTTATAGCTCTAGTGCATCCGTTGCATGTAAATCCCTACTCACTCACATTGATACCTATTAATGGGCACCTCCATAGTCCGTTGATACACCTAGTTGATGTGAGACTTTCTCCTTCTTCTTTTTCTTCTCCACAACCACCGTCTATTCCACATATAGTGTTATGTCCATGGCTCACGCTCATGTATTGCGTGAAAGTTGAAAAGGTTTGAGAACATCAAAAGTATGAAACAATTGCTTGGCTTGTCATCGGGGTTGTGCATGATTTGAATATTTTGTGTGATGAAGATGGAGCATAGCCAGACGATATGATTTTGCAGGGATAAGCTTTCTTTGGCCATGTTATTTTGAGAAGACATAATTATTTTGTTAGTATGCTTGAAGTATTATTATTTTTATGTCAATATTAAACTTTTATTTTGAATCTTATGGATCTGAACATTCATGCCACAATAAAGAAAATTACATGGATAAATATGTTAGGTAGCATTCCACATCAAAAATTCTGTTTTTATCATTTACCTACTCGAGGACAAGCAGTAATTAAGCTTGGGGATGCTTGATACGTCTCCAACGTATCTATAATTTTTTATTGTTCCATGCTATTATATTATCTATCTTGGATGTTTTATATGCATTTATATCCTATTTTATATGATTTTCGGGACTAACCTATTAACCTAGAGCCCAGTGCCAGTTTCTGTTTTTTCCCCTTATTTTTAAGTTTCGCAGGAAAGGAATATCAAACAGAGTCCAATTGACCTAAAACTTTCCGACGATTGTTTCTGGAACAAAAGAAGCCCCTGAAGTAAAAGAGTTGGGCCAGAAGAGCCACGAGGCCTCCACAAGGGTGGAGGGCGCGCCCTACCCCCAGGCGCGCCCTCTGATCATGTGGGCCCCTCGTGGACTCCCCTGACTTGTTCTCGACGCCAACACCTCTTATATATCCCAAAACCTCCAGAACAGAACCTAGATCGGGAGTTCCGCCGCCGCAAGCCTCTGTAGCCACCAAAAACCAATCAGGACCCTGTTCCGGCACCCTGCCGGAGGGGGAAATCATCACCGGTGGCCATCTTCATCATCCCGGCGCTCTCCATGACGAGGAGGGAGTAGTTCACCCTCGGGGCTGAGGGTATGTACCAGTAGCTATGTGTTTGATCTCTCTCTCTCTCTCGTGTTCTTGAGTTGGCACGATCTTGATGTACCGCGAGCTTTGCTATTATAGTTGAATCTTATGATGTTTCTCCCCCTCTACCTTCTTGTAATGGATTGAGTTTTCCCTTTGAAGTTACCTATCGGATTGAGTCTTTAAGGATTTGAGAACACTTGATGTATGGCTTGCATGTGCTTATCTGTGGTGACAATGGGATATTCACGTGATCCACTTGATGTATCTTTTGGTGATCAACTTGCGGGTTCTGTGACCTTGTGAACTTATGCATAGGGGTTGGCACACGTTTTCGTCTTGACTCTCTGGTAGAAACTTTGGGGCACCCTTTGAAGTTCTTTGTGTTGGTTTGAATAGACGAATCTGAGATTGTGTGATGCATATCGTATAATCAAACCCACGGATACTTGTGGTGACATTGGAGTATCTAGGTGACATTAGGGTTTTGATTGATGTGTGCCTTAAGGTGTTATTTTAGTACGAACTCTAGGGCTGTTTGTGACACTTATAGGAATAGCCCAATAGATCGATCAGAAAGAATAACTTTGAGGTGGTTTCGTACCCTACAATAATCTCTTTGTTTGTTCTCCGCTATTAGTGACTTTGGAGTGACTCTTTGTTGCAAGTTGAGGGATTGTTATATGATCTAATTATGTTATCATTGTTGAGAGAACTTGCACTAGTGAAAGTATGAACCCTAGGCCTTATTTCCAAGCATTGCAATACCGTTTCCGCTCACTTTTGTTACTAGTTACCTTATTGTTTTTATATTTCAGATTACAGAAACCTATATCTACCATCCATATTGCACTTGTATCACCATCTCCTTCGGCAAAATTTCGTGTTTTGACCCTTTTGTCAAACAAAATCGAGATCTGACCCCAGTTTGAAAGTTTTTCGAGATCTGACCCTTTTGCTACCGCCAGACCTTCAGGCGGTAGGGTTGCACAGTCTACCTTCATGCCACTATGATAACCTACCGCCAGGGCTCTCGGCGGTAGGTTTGTGCTGACTACCGCCGTGGCCTATGGCGGTAGGTCCGGAAGCAGCCGTTAACGGCTTAACGGTCGTCAGCCACACCTACCGCCGCCAAGCGCCCTAGCGGTAGGGTGTGCAACCCTACCGCTGCGCTGCTCGATTTTTTGATCACAGAAGGGGGGCGTGGGGGGAGGCACCCTACCGCCGGGTCTGATGGCGGTAGGATGTACAGACCTACCGCCTTAGTGTGTGGCGGTAGGGTGGCCCAGTGTGCATTTTTTGCACCTTCTAACTTCTTTTGTCTTCAATTTTTGGCAGACAACATTTAAACAGCATATGTATGGCATATGAAGCACACAATGTATGATATATGATGCACGCACCACAATACATAGCAAATAGACATCCATAAAGGTTTTCACCAAGTTATACATAGCAAATTAACGAAACAGTTTCACGAGCAAATTCATATGGTTCACGAAGCAAATATGCAAGTTTTTAGTTCAACGACACGACAGCAACTTCAGTCCTTCCTTCCCCTCTTCGACTTTCGGTCCTCGTTATCCTTGGATCGCTTCTCGGCCGCTGTCTTCTTGCAGGCCGTAGGACGTGCTTTCTGAAACGGGGATGGACTCTTCCAATCCTTCTTCGGCACATTCCTCTTCTCACGCTGGGTTGGCTGAGTTGCTGGAGGTCCATCGTCACCATCGTACTCCTCCTCCTCCTCATCGTCCTCTTCCTCTTCCTCGGCATGTTCTTCTTCTGCGCCCTCTTCTTCATCTTCCTCTGCATCATCATCGTCGTCGCTCTCCTCCTCGTCATCTTGAACCGCCCTAGATGGCGAGGCTGCATGGCTTGATGAAGCGAGGCTACGCATCGGTGCAGGAGGAAAAACATCCTCAGTGTTTGTAGTGCACCCAAGCAGGCCCATGAGCCGGCGTGCTTTGTTGACGTATTTCTGCATTGATAACGAAACAATATGAACTTCTCGAATGTCCAATGATAACGAAAATGAACTCCGTATTACCTTCACCGTTTCCCTCAACTTGTTCTCACTAGCTCGAGTCCCAGGGACAACACTAAGCGCATCAGAGGCATGAAAAATGCTTTTGTTCAGCTCCGAAGACTGCAAAGTAATAAAATGAGTCAATAGCACGAAAAGCTGATTTCATCCAACCGTCGGTTCAAAAGAGGTAAAAAAACATACCACTCTGTTCATGAGGGGTCCGTACTCCCTAAACCCGCCTTGAAGCTGTCTGATGCTCTCGTTGCAGGCTTCATTCTCTGAGGCGTCATCAAACAGGTCTTCGGCATCTGTTGTCGTCCACTGGGGCCTCAGACGCAGACGATGCTTGATGCCATCATCGTACCACAGCATGTGATCCTCGTCCTCGTCCCAGTCAATCACTCTCCTCTCCGTGTCTTTGCGTCCTTTCCACTCATTCCATTCCTTCACGTATCTCGCATGTTCAGCTTCCCAATCCGTGATTGATTGATTCTTCTGCCTGCTCATCCTGCAATGCATAAGAAAGAATGTAAAACACCCTTCTTTTATGAATGTAAAGCATCAAAACAAGAACTTAGAATCGATGAAGACGGCTTGTGGTACTCACAGGTGTAGGTCGTAGCCACCGGTATCGTGGTCGGCTGGTGGTGTGTGTTCCGGCTTACCAAATTGTGCGGCAACGCGCTGTGGCAAGTGGTACTCCACGGCATAGACACAAATCATGGGCACGATGCACCGGAAGAGAAGTCGGTCCTGCTTGCACATGCTGTTCAGCTCGAATCCCCACTCTCGATCATCACTATACGGCCGCCAAGTAACCTATAACCAAACAATGTTAGGCTCAAGTGAAAGTGTTATCGAAACAATGGTAAGCTGAAGTGAAAATGTAGTTCTTATACCTGGAAAGGCGTGAGAGCATCAAGCTCATTGCTGAAGACCTTGTACAAGGCCTTCGATTCGCCCGTGTAGACATGCACCACGTCCCAAGCGTATGCGACGGTCGGGTTCCGATCATCTTCGTCATCTTGGCCATAGTCCGTCCATGCACGCGAGCGCAACTTCTCCGGACGGCCCACCGGGATTCGCTCCCACATCCAAATGGAGAGGCCCCATACACATCCACACATACCGGACGTGACTTCCGCTCTCTGGGCCGCGTCGTCAAGCTACAAACCATGTTCAGATGATAAGATGTCAAAATGTAAAGCAGCACACGTCTGATATTTGAAAGAAAGTGATATTCACTTACCGAACGGTATAGGTAGGCGAGTCCGGCGGCCCCCCAGCTGTACCCCGCATCCCAGTCCTTTAGGAAGTCAAGATACATCCATAGGGCAGAGATCCCGGAGCAGTCCGGAAACACTACCTCCGTGAGAATGTACCACAGGTAGGCCCTGGCGTACTGCTCCACCACCCGGGGCTCGGCATCTTCCGGGCACTTGCTCCGGTGCTCGAGGAGCCATGACAGCGGTATGCCTGAATTCCAGTTGCTCTTAGGGGGGGCAGTCGCTGATGAGGCTGACAACCCTCTCGTGCCAGTTCGCCCTCTCCACTCTTCCCGTGAGAGCACGACCCTCTAGCGGTAGTGCCGTAATCATCGCCCAATCCTCGAGGGTCACGGTCATCTCCCCACACGGAAGATGAAAGTTGTGCGTCTCTGGCCGCCACCGGTCGATCAAAGCCGTGAGAGCTGAGTGAACGAGCGTCGGCGGCTTACGCTTGAACTGCAGGACGAAACCCAATAGTCGGGCTCTCCTGAAGAACGATGCGTACCGATCGTCGTACTCCATCTTAACCGTCGTCTTGTGAGCCCTCATCCGCAGTGGTGGCAGCATCTGTGAAAATCAATAACCAAAGCATAATTAGCATGGACATAATAGTTAGCAACTTGTTTTCATCAATTCGAAAGATTTGGTTTAAAATGGTAATTACCACTCCATTCTCAATGAAACGGGCACGGTGACGCTTGTCGAACCTAGGGTCAAGCATTGTGTACTTCGTGCCGATGTCGTCCGCAAGAGGTGGCCTCCTAAAAGAATTGCATAAGCATATCAAAAGATTTTTCAACATGAACTAGGGTTCAACATTAACTACGAAACATATCGATGCATAACAAAAATTAATCACATCCAACAGAACCTATGAGTTCAATCTTTGAATAATCATATATCAAGATTATCATGAACATGAACTAAATACAATACATATATCAAGAACTAAATAAAATACTTTTATGAAGATGCAATCACCATGGTTCAAATGCATCATAACACATATTTCTCCAACAACATCCAACATGCATCATCTCATTTTTTGTTAAAAAAATGAACTAGGGTTCATCTTGAGGATTCATACACTACATATAACAAATATATCATATATTCATCTCCAATATTCATCATACACTACATCCAATACTTACATCATAGCATAGGAACATGCATCATCTATCATAACAAATACCTCCAACATCCATCATATAAAAAAAACCATTCAAATCAAATATGAACTAGGGTTCATCTTAACACAACCATACCAACTATTCAATATAGTTCATATCTAACACAATATAACATCTAGAATCAACCTAAATCAATCCTAGGGTTAAAAAAATTCAAATAGGAGTGATTTGAATCGAATAATGCGACGAATCGAAAGGTGTTTGATTAAAACTTATTGGAGGGATTGAAAGAGCTTACTTTTCTTTCTTCGGGGCCATCTCGATCCGCAAAATCCGTCAAGAAACGAAGAAGATCGGAGGGGGGGAGTGTAGGGGATGAGAGAGGGCGAGTTCGAGCAACTGCTCTGTTCTTCGTGGTGGGGCGGCTGGGTGGGGGGAGAAGGGGGTGGGGTGGCCGTCCCGCGGTTTATATATGCCCATACCCTACCGCCAGAGACTCTGGCGGTAAGTTCAGACATCCTACCGCCGGGTGGAGAGGCGGTAGGGTGTGACGGAGGGGGCACGGAAGCCGTTATCGTTGCTGACGTGGACAAGTTTGCTACCGCCGCAGGTCTCGGCGGTAGCCTATATGATCCTACCGCCGTGCCTCGTGGCGGTAGGGGAAAGGGTCAAATCTCGAAAAACTTTCAAACTGGGGTCAGATCTCGATTTTCTTTAACAAAAGGGTCAAAACACAAAATTTTGCCACCCGTGGAGGAGGAAGTGTGGACGTGGGGGGCGTGGGAGGCTTTTTCAAGAAAGTAGTGGGGTCACGTGATAGCGACTGGCCATTGTTTTCTGTTTGGTGGACTTGTCTGGCTGGCGGCCGCTCGCGAGCGCTACCGAGCCAACGGATTTTGCGGGTCGGAAAGAGGCCTTCCTTTCTCAAAACGGGGGGACAGGAATTTTGCTTTTCTGGCTGGCCGCTCGCTACCGCTAGCGAGCCAACGGCCAGCCAGACGCGTCCTGAAAACAATATGTGCCATTTTAAACACAAGAACATTCACAAAAGCCCTCTCAGCCCAGGTGATGGGCGCTTGAGCGCACACAGGGGATCGAACCGAAACCTGGCCTCGTGATCTTTTTCTTTTTGGAGAAAAGGAAAAACCGGGCGTTCGCCAGAAGCAGCGGAGCAGCGAATTAGGGCCAGTTCTTTTGCTAGCTTTTTTGGGCTTCCAGAATAAGCTGCCCCCTACCCAGCTTATTCTAGAAGCCCAACCAAAATTTTCTTTTTAGAAGCCTATTAGTCAAGTCTTAACTACTAGGCTTCTAAAAAAATAAACTTGGTTGGGCTTTTAGAATAAGCTGGATAGGGGGCAGCTTTTTGCAGCTTATTCTAGAAGCCACCAAAAGAACTGGCCCTTAGTAGTCCAGCAATCCTAGGTGGTGTCGGCTCTACAACGAGATTCGTGCGACGGCCGGGAGAGGGTTCGCTGGGGTTAGCCCCCTGGCGAACGGCCGCCAGGTAATATTTCCGTTAAGAAAGGTGAGGAGGATCGGATCCGCGGTGGAGACTCTTTACCCTCATCGGAGACGGAACGGTTACGCGTGAGTCTCATAAGGCGGAGGCAGGAAGGGGAGATCGTCGGAGGCGGAGCAGGCGGAGGCAAGGAAGGAAGGGGAGATAGTCTGAACAGCGCCGCTTCAGTTTGAGTTCCATAAGTACGAAACAAACTCAGCGCGGACCCGTCCAGCAAGAAAAGTTCAGTGAGCGAAGATGCTAGTTCTTCCCCTCCTAGGCAGGATCTCGGTGCGTCGCCAGCGCCCCTGGCGCGTGTGGCAGTCGGATGACAACAAGAGTCTGGTTGACGGCCTAAAATACGCGAGTCTTGAAGAATGCTGCAGGTAATCAGTCTATTAATCTAGTGTTCCATGGATCCGCACAAGTTCAATTTCGCACCAGCGGAATAGGATTAGATGGAATGCTTTCGCCTCCCAAGACCCAACACTTCGGTTCAGTATTTGCATACTCTTATTTCATTGATCCGTCTGAATTTCGTATACTAGATCTAATCCGTACCGGCATTTGGAAGGCTTAGCTGCCGAACGCCAGCTTGTGCTGAATGGCCTCGAGCTGTACAACGCTCTGCATCCGGTGATTTGTTCTTCCTTACTCAACGTTCCTTCTTATTAACCGGTCTTGCAAATTGGGCGTATACACACAGATTAATTTAATGACCTGCCTTCGGCCCACTGTTTTCGCCACTTTGAAGTAGATTCACCGAAATTTGCTAGATAAAATCATTAGTTACTCCCTCACACTTTAACCTGTTCTAATCAATATTTGGATTTGACATTTGGAAATTGTATTACTGGGTTTGTCATGAAATATATTTCGAAATTGCTCTGTGTACAATGAAAAGTGCGTACGATTTATGTAAGACGTGATCTCACTCGTGCGTGGAATTGAATCAACGGCTGCTGATGGCTGTCGCACAAAAATCGTACAAAGGTTGTCGTACGTGTAGCAGGTCTCAATATATTTCCATATAATTATTACTTAAACAGATTTTGCTAAGCAATAATTGTGATACGTGTGGGTCAAATTCTCAAATGTGTGTGGGAGATCTGGTTGATTTCTCCCTAAACAACTAGTAAAAGATAGGAGGTACGGGGTAGTAATTAAGTTAAGTCAGTCACTGATGCTTCTTTGGTTTGTTTTGTTTTGTTTTACCTTGCTACAAGTAGCAATTTCTGTTTCCATGATTTTTGTTCTGCTTTGTTTGACCTTCCTACCTGTACCAATTTCTTTTTCCATGTTTGGTTGGCTGATCAGGGCAATGAGTATGAACTTGCTCCTGGTAAGGTGACCAGGAGCAGCCAACTTGGTGATGGGTGTTGCTGGAGTCATGGCAACTTTGTTGCTCGTCGGAAGCACTCTGGCTGCTTCTCTTTCCTGCCGGTTCCACGAACTCTCTTTTTCTTTGAGCACGTCTGTAGAGCTGATTTCGAAGGAGTTGTCACATGCATTCCTTTAGGTATGTATCTACTTGTGAACTTGATTCACTCTTATCTCGGTGCTGTCACACAACTGCATACCACATGTTTCTGCTTGAAGATCTCGTTCTCTTTTGCCATTCCCAAGCATATGTACTTCAAAGAAAAATGTGATTTTCATCAAATGCAATTTTGTAGAGAAAGCTACTGTGAAATGCCCAAGATTCACATTAGCACGTAAGATTATACTAGTTTAAAGAGGTGCTGTTCGAAATTTCTGTATGTTGTCTTTTGAACACGTAAAATTTGAGACATTCGTGATCTAAATAATAATTGGGCCATGCTTTTCGAGAGTGCACAGTTACCGCTTAAATACATTTTAAACTTGCTTTATCATTCTTCGGTCTATATGCCATCACGTGCTCCCCCCAAGTGGAGAAGCCACATACAAGCTGGGTAGTCAATTTTTCGAGAAAACGCAAATGGCTTTTGCGTTTCATTGCATTGGAAAGAGAGGAATTTACATCCTCCTAGGAGGCAGGTTTACACAGCCATCAGGGGCTCAGTGGACATCCCAGGATGATGGCAAAACGACCCTGAGCCCTTGAGCTCCGGCCTTTGCGCAACATCGGGCCTCGTCCTTGATCTTGTCAACTAGCTCATTGAGCGATGGGCTAACATGGTCAAACACGCACGCGTTCCTATGCTTTCAGAGCATCCACGGCACCAAGAGCGCTACGGATTTCAGAGCCTTGCAAAGTGTTGGCGGTGTGGACTCCTTCACACACAGCCACCAGTCCATGAGCGAGTCGTCGTGCTCGGGCGTCGGCACCGGCACGCGTTAACCCAGTTTTTTTTGTTTGCAAGATCAACATGTACAAATCTTGCAAAAGAAAAATAACAATCCATAGCGTTGACACCTGGCACCGCCACTCCCCCCAAGCAATGGGTGGTAAAGAAATTATCAGTTTCACTATTAGACGGTAAGTGTACCATCAAATCTAAACCCAAAATTAAGTCATAAAGAGTCTACCGCATTTGCTACAAAACAAAAAACGTTTTACTATGAAGTTTTATGCCAGATTGCGTAGTAAAAGAATCTAGCATTTTACTCCTGATAACTAAGCTTCTTACTAGTAGAACCAAAAAGTTAGTGGATGGGTTGATTAGGTGGTTTTCATGTACTACCCAGCCAGAGCGCAGAATACTACTCCCCCCCCCCCCCCCTGCCCCCTCTCTTTTACTGGGAAAATAGATCTTTCTACCACTAATTATTTGCCTAGACATTAGCAGTAGCTTTAGTTGTTTTACTACTTTTCCTAAAGCTTTTACGGCCCGGTGGGAAGAGAGTTAGATTTGCTGGCTGGAGGTGTGCGTTGTGCTGGCTGGACCGTAGAATGAGTACTTTGCGCTCAGGCTGATCTGAGGGCATGATCTGAGGACCTCCAAAACATCGCAACCAAACTCATGGTATCACCTGTTAGAACATCTGAGGCGCGCATAGTTGATCTTCCGAGGAACAAACATTCACACAAGCACGAGCAACAATGCCGATATTTGTTAACGAGGTTCATCAAACATCAGCTACATCTCCGGGTATGACTAGGGGCGCTTGTTCCCATGTACTAAATCAACATACTACAAAGACTACATGCACGTCGAGGCCATCAGATGACATTTCCAACCACCCGTCACAGCCGGTCCCCTGCCTCGGGCGTCTGTACCATCCCTCTTATGTCTAGCCTATCAGCTTATGTCTAGTCTAGTTGGCTACCCCGTGATGCTTTTTTTATATAATAATAGGACTAATTGGACCGGATTTCATGGTTTGACTCAAACACGTAACCCTCCACTAATTACAAGCCCAACTGTAGCTTAACTCGTACACATACATATTTGGCACAATTCTGACATCTAAAACTGCTCTAGTAATTATAGTTTTTTCGTTCCTGATCGTGCAGATTAGATTCATGTGCGAACGAATTGCAGGTACCAGTTGCTTTGTCTCTCTTGTTATCATACAGAGGGCATTATATCATGCTTTTAGGAGTGCATGATGCACATCTTTTAGGATATGGATAACATATGATATTCCTATTTTCTTTTTTCTTTTTGCCGGGCTGACAAAGAGATAGATGGTTGTCTATTTTTCTTTTAAACCATTTTTCTAGAAATCAGTAACTGGTAGCTGCTCGATCTACTTAGGAGTAGCGATTAATCGATGAATCGGCCTATTAACTAGATTAATTGGTCATTCATTAATCGGTAGATTAGATAGGAACTTGCCAACATATATTTAGTTTTTTACGTATTATACCATACTCTCATGCTCTTAGCTATGTAATATACCAATATGATACTGTTTGGTCGAACCCTAACTATTGAGGATCGAGTGGGGGATGGGAGGGGTTACTGGCCAAAATTTTGGGCTTTGTTTGCCCAGAAGTTAATGGGCCAGCAGCGATTAATCGCCCTAAAAACTGATTAATCGGTCTGACAGGCCAATTAATCGGCCTGACAAGTTAACACGGCGAATAGGTGTTATTCGATTCGGCCACCCAACGAGTAGCAATTAACTGGCCCGTTAACTGGTTAATCGGATGAATTCTTTACCAGTGTTTTAAACTAGAGAAGGAACACAGCTGACATTAAGAAAATCATGTTGCCCTGATGTTAGGCTACATGGCCTAAACACCTAGTACGATGAACTATGCTATTCAGATATCCAAGGAAAGTTGCATACGGCTAAACCTGATTTATCCAAGCTGTTTTTATTTTAAGCGATTGATACGTAAACCTGGCAAGGTACTTTGCTTTTAAAGCTGTGCATGTTCTTGGCCGAAACCGGTTGTTTATTCCTTCTGTTTTCAGATGAACCAGTGATTGAAGCCTACACCTTTCTTGGTTTCCGTCTTCTGTGGGGTACTCGTCGTCTTGGTGGCTGTCTCTCTCTCTCTCTCTCTGCACATTACCCTCTTAAATTTCTCTGTTGCCTGATTTCCTCTGTTATCTTTTCAGCGGATTGCGTTTGCAAGACATGCTACCGTCTCTTCAATATTCCACACCCTTGTTTGAAGAGGACATGTACATGTGGACATAGCAGGGTGGAGAAAATATGTGAAATGTGTTATAATCGAAGCGGTGTGCTGCATCCATTCAGAGGAGAATTCCAGTTTGGCTATCACAAATAGGGTTACCCCTACTGCTCACATAATATGCTAAGCTAGACTTGGTGAGTTGGTGGTGGGGCAGTATGTGTGTTCGAATGCTCAATGTGTATCATTCGTCCTTACATCACTCTTGGCAATCTTATGTACTTGAGAACTTTGGCAATCATATAAGTATGCTGTCTCTTTTTCTTCTTTTTTGCGAATAAATGTCTGATAATAACTCGCAAAAGATAAGTATTGAATTGGCATGGGACACAAAAGATTATTAGCCAGCTAGCTGCGCTGCGTGCATCTGAAACTGGTCCCTGCTCTTATAGCTGTTTGGTTCCAGGATGAAGCTGGGTGGATTGAGGGTGCCCCTGTCCACCTGTTTAGGGATATACTTGTGCGACATGTCTTGCGATGGTATCGCGCGATAGGGACGAGCGCTTTTCTTTTTTTGCTCGGGTGAAGTAGAAGTGGTTTGAGATAACCAGGCCAAATACTCCTAGGTAACTGATAGCAAAGTAGTGAAATAGATCATGAAATAAAACAGAAACAAGAAACCATGCCGAGTTGCCAAGCAGTAGGAGGAAAAGTGATCTCTGATTGTGTGACTGTCGAAGAATGAGCTCACGACTTATAGGCAGTGGCTTGATCAAGGGAACAAAACACACTGCTTGGTTAAGGGAACGCAGTTCATAAGCAGTAGCTTGGTCAGGGGAATGAAGCACATTGGAGCCCCTAGGGAATGCGAACCTTAATAATAAGGTGATTGTAATTGTGCTTATGGACCCGAACCTAAGTGATCTATCCATGACCACGATGAAAGTTTGTGTTTTGTTGAAGGGATGAGAGGTGGTTAGCTTGTTGTGATGACCCCTTTGCTATGAGGTGGTGAGAATACCCCAATATATCACTGACACCGGAAAGCCTACTAACAGTATACTAAACTTGTTAGTGTCGTATATCTTGTATGGCAATTATATCATGTAGTGGTAAGTGGATACAAGTGATGTGTGGGCAGCACGTCACTGATACAAAACTTATGAGTGGTGTGTGTGTGTTGCACACCACTGGTAAACCATATACTAGTAGCGCTCGAGGAGAAGCACATGCCACTAATACATCTGATTTCAGTGCATACATCCAAGATTTCAACACCACTGTTCAAATCATGAAATATAACCTAACTAAACTAAATCGCTGGTGCACCCATTTAGTTGCCTGACATCGCCGGAGCGTTCATCGCCTCGTCATCATTGTAGAAATGACGATCTCCTTGTTGTCGGAGGCAGAGGCCTCCATGTTGCGGGATGCAGGGGAGAGTTTGCCAACGTGCACGTCATCTCCTCTTCATCATCGAAAGGAACTGGCGTGAAGAACACGTCGACCTCCCACAAAATCTCTTCCATCTGGCGTTGCTTCATCGTGTATGTTGACCTCGCCGCCCTGGCGGACTTGAAGAGGGCGTCGATGGCCATCCGCATCTCCTCCAACTCCGGATCCGTGTGGTATAGAGCCATGAAGTCTGCATTCGCAAGCCGCGCCTCGATCTGCTCCTCCATGGAGATATGCTCGTGCCACTACCAAAAAAGACACATATGTGATGACACACATTTGTCACAACAGGTCACATTTTCTGTCACCCATGTACATATGTGACAGTTTTATGACAGATTCAAGATAGTCATGCCTATGTTTTCAGGGTTGTGTTCCATGAGAATAATCAATTTTTAATCACGGAAGTGTCCAATTCCATGATGATAAATGATGAGTTATGGAAGTGTTTCCGTCAAGGGTAACCGACATGTGGCAGCCACCGTAACGGGTCACCATTAAGCTATCGGGTACGGGTCCTGGATCTGATACTCGTTAACCGCCTTGACCAATGACGATTTTCCACGTGTCGGATTCTCCTTTGCCAATGGAGCCACGCGTTAGCTCTACGTTGTGGCAGGCGGCGCCCATCCAACGGACGATATGCTCCTATAAAACGACGACACATGGCACGACCAAACAGTGGTCCTTTTAGTTAATAGGCTGGCCAGTCAAATGCCCATAAGATTTAGTCAAAAATTAGTGGGTCGCCCCACTAACTCCTGATTGCAGATAGCCCAATTACGACCCACTGGCAGTTCTAACCCGTTAATAGTCCGTTATGTCTTTGGGCCCAATTACAGCCTGATGTGTCTTTCGGCTTGTTAAAGGCCCATGGTATACTTAGACCCATTTCGACCTGTTAGCGGCCCTTGATGGAATTGGGTTGTTTTCTGGCCAGTATGTCTTTCGGACTTTTAGCGGCTCGTTGTACTGATGGGCCCATTTCCAGCCTGGTGTGTCTTTCAGACTGTTAATGGCCCATACTACACTTGGGCCCATTTCTGGTCCGACGTGACTTTCGCCTATTAATGGCCCATGGTTACGGTAGCAAAATTCTAGCCCGATCTAACTTTCGGCCTGTTAAAGGCCCGTGGTATATTTGGGCTCATCTATGGACCGACTTGGTTTTCGACTTGTTAATGGCCCAGGATGTGATTGGGACAACCAAACCCTGAGGTATATTTGGCTTGTTAACGACCCGTCGTATAATTGGGCAAATCATGACCCGTGGTATATCTTGGGCTGCTAACGGCCCATGGACTCTTCGATATAATTCAGGCCAAATATGCTTTTCAGCCTGTTAAATGCTTATGGTATCTTTTGGCCCAATTAAAGCCCGTAGATTGTTCGGTCTATTAATTAACGACCCAAAGTTACTGGGGACCCACCTTACATTTGGACCCATACTGATTTTGGTCCAGTTAAGTTTCGGCCCAACTATAGCCAGTTGTGGGTCGGCCCAATTATGGCCGAGTATACCTACCGTCCCGATTGTGTTGCATGTTTTTTTGGTGGCCCAATAACGTTTGGGCCTGTTGGCCTCCATCGAAGCTTTCAGCCTTTTCGAAGAGTGATGATAGCATATACAATAACTATGAATTAATGTACACCGTACAATAAAGAAATTTATGACATAGTAACTAAGAATAAACCTACAATACAATGAAGAAATTAAAGCATATTAGATCCGCTGGGTATCAAAGTTGGCCACCAGTGATGATAAAGCGCAACCAAAGACCATATTACATACATTAGTGCAAATAAACGCGCCAACAAAATAATATACAATGAGACCACTTAAGCATAGTTTAAGAAATGTTAGCCTAGCCCAGGAGCTACTGCACAAAAAGCTGAGCAAGCTGATTAAACCGCCCTAGTTTGCCGCTCATATCTTCCAGCTATAGTTGTTTAGCAATGATGTACACATTGGAGTTCTCTGCGATCTTAGAGATTAGACTTCGAGTAGGAGCTGAACTGAACCATGTCTTTTCGCTTGAAGTCGAGATTGAAGAAGTCAAACTGATTCAGGTAGCGTCTTCTACAAGCTTGTGTTACTGCTAGTGGTGAGTATCTTGAACACTACATCAAGACATGACTTGGGGTTGTCTCGATATCTTCAAGATGTTTTGCCTTCTTCGCTGCAATATATGTTAGAGGGACAAGCAATGGGTTTGTCTCACAATCTTCAGGAGACTTCTATCTGTCACTAGGGATATCACTCTGAAAGAGAAACAAGTAGACAGATAACATGTTTTGCACGTATATATAAGAAACGATGACGAGTGTGCTATAAATTCCATCCCATTTTATATTGACAAATAAATATATACAATTTAAAATGGCATTAACATAACATGGCAGTGTTCATATAGCATCGGCTAAATTAGTTAAGATAAAGTAGGAAATGACATGGTGCAAGTGTGGGCAGATTCACCACACCACTGGATTCATATCAACAACACAAGCATACATGCAGGGCTAAAGAAAATCATTGGACCTGTTTTGATTAATGTGCATGGTATGTTGTTCATATCATCTGCAAAATCAATTAAGACGAATGAGGAAATTACATGGTGCAAATGTGGGTAGCTTCACCACACCACTTGATTACAGATCAACAACACAAGCATACATGCAAGGCTAAAGAAAACCGTTGGATCTGTTTTAATTAATGTGCATGGTATGAATAAGAAACTTGGTTTTACAACTAAAGATTGAAACTCGCAATTGTTGCAAACATGCAATTTGATACAAACACCAAACTAAACAACATTTTAGAAAATTATGCTATCCAAATCTATATTAGCACAAAATTTGAAGGCTTGAGAAGGATGGACTTACATTCGTAATTACGCCGGCTCTATAAAGCCCTTCTCCATGTCAGACGTATAATTGAAGAATTCCATCATATAAACTTCTTCATAAGCATTGTCTTTATTCTACATTTTGTAGAGAGAGTAAATATAAATGTGATAATATTGAAACAGATAGAGGATAATGAAGCTAAAATGTAGAGTGATGTTACATAATCACCTTGGTATCAATGTAAGTACATTGTTACAAGGCAAAAGGTACTGACAAGAGCAATGTAGAGGTAAACTTCTACAGTGGCAGTGGCTTTATTCAACATTTTGGTAAGAGTAAATATAGATTTGATAATTTGAGGGAAATGGAGGGCGGGAATATAAGATGGGGAGTAATGCTACACAGTCAACTAGCTGTCAATATAAGCACAGTGATACATGGCATCCAGTCCTTACAAGAACAATCCAGAGCTAAGTTTCTTAATAAGCATCGGGTTTATTCTACATAATGTAAGAGTAAATTTAGATCTTATAATTTGGACCAAACGGAGGATAGGGAAGCTAACATGTGCAGTTATGCTACATAATCAACCAACTATGAATGTAAGTATAGTGATACAGGGCAAGAGGTACTAACAAGAGCAATGTAGTGTGCAGTATAGTTGTGAGATCTTGTGGTCCCTTAAGAATGGATGCTTGATACTGTAAGGGCATATTTCTCCCTAAGTGGTTTTGGTGATTGATGACAGTGCATTTGCGGACTAATCGTGTGCATTGAGCATTTCAGATATCTCATGTCTAGGCACAAGACGATTCGGTGTCCCTCGGAGCCTATTGAAGACGACGGTTCTCTATGTTTCTTTTCGATGGATTTGAGTCGTAGGAAAGCCGTACTATTAAGAGGGGGGCGCTTCGGAAAGGTCAGGGTGGAATCAACACGTACACATCTGTTCCTTTGCACCACCTTTCCTTCGCTTCGATGGAGCACCATCCGGTTTTCCATGTCTCGGCGATATGAAGGCTGCCAAATGCTAAAGCCTCTGTGGCGTGCGGTAGTACTGCTCAAGGGAGCAGTAGTACCGCAGGGGCGTGCGGTAGTACCGCTCAAGCGAGCGGTAGTACCGCTCCTGGTGAGCGGTAGTACCGCTGCCTCCAGCCCGGACGCTGTCGCATGCGGAAGGCGCGGAGGTAATTTTTTACTTGCGCCCCTACGCGGTAGTACCGCTCCCTGTGAGCAGTAGTATCGTGTCGGATTTTTGCGCAACTCCAACCTCAGCGGAAGTAGTTACGGAAGCAATTTATTTCTTCAGTGCATTTCCAGCGCCAGTTGAGCCCTGCCTTACGGTAGTATCATAGGAGCACGCGGTAGTACCCTCATTGCCCTGTGCAACAGGCCCTCATCTGGTCACTACCGCATAATAGGTAGTACTGCACCCTATGCAGTAGACCGCGGCCGTGTGCGGTAGTACCGCACCGTGCGACTGAGAGAGGGGATAACGGTTGGATCTTTTCCCCCACTATATAAAGGGGGTCTTCTTCCCCAAGAAGACCACCTCTTCCCTCCCCAAGCTCCATTGTTGCTCAAACCTCCATTTTCGCCCGATCTCTCTCCCTAGCAAATCAAACTCATTGATTTTCTAGGGATTGGTTGAGAAGGCCCCGATCTACAGTTCCACCAAGAGAAATTTAATTCCCCACACTAATCCCTTGCGGATCTTGTTACTCTTGGGTGTTTGAGCACCCTAGACGGTTGAGGTCACCGCGGAGCCATATTCCATTGTGGTGAAGCTTCGTGGTGTCCTTGGAAGCCTCCAATTAAGTTGTGGAGATAGCCCCAACCTTGTTTGTAAAGGTTCGGTCGCCACCTTCAAGGGCACCAATAGTGGAATCACAGCATCTCGCATTGTGTGAGGGCGTGAGGAGAATACGGTGGCCCTAGTGGCTTCTTGGGGAGCATTGTGCCTCCACACCGCTCCAACGGAGACGTACTTCCTCTCAAAGGGAAGGAACTTAGGTAACACATCCTCGTCTCCACCGGCTCCACTCTTGGTTATCTCTTACCTTTACTTGTGCAAGCTTTTATTGTGTTGTATCCCTTGCTTGATTGTGTGCTTATTGTTGTTGCATCATATAGGTTGCTCACCTAGTTGCATATCTAGACAACCTATTTTGATGCTAAGTTTAATTTGGTCAAGAAAAGCTAAAAATTGTTAGTTTCCTATTCACCCCCCTCTAGTCAACCATATCGATCCTTTTAATTGGTATCATAGCCCATCTCTTTATTAAGGACTTTACCATCCAAAGATTATGGGTGACACCATAGACAAGGGGGAGGAGCACCCCGGTGTGAGTCCGTCCTTGTCTACGGCCGATGGGGGATCCTCGGTCTCTCGTGAGGAGTTCAATGTGGCTTTGGACACATTGAAAACCTCCATGACGACCAAGGTTAAAGGCATGTTTAAGGAGTTTCTTGAAGGTCTTAAATTATCCACCGCATCGTTGGAAGGGGTTGATCCCGCTAACAAGGTGTCGGATGCTAACTCCAATAAGGGGGAAGCTAGTACTGACCAAGTTCCTTTGCCTAGTGGTAAGAGTGGGAGTGGCATCTTTGCCCTGTTGAACCTCCCCTTACCTATGGAGGACCGGTTCCTTCCACGCATATGAATCATGTTGGTCCTCCTCCTAAGCTTGTAAAAAATGAGGATTTTGCCTCCTGGGTGTATCGCTTTAAACGTCATTTAAATCATAGTTCTACTAATCTTTGGAGAATTATTGAGCAAGGTTTCTACCCGCACGACCCAAGCAACATCACTCCTAGAGAAGCCGCAGATCATCAATTCAACGAGTCCCCTCTCTTCATTCTCCAAGAAGCCATTCCTCCCGAAGATATTGTGCACCTCCGACCTTTCACCGTGGCCAATGAAGCATGGGAGCATGTTGTTTCCTTGTACAAGGGAAGCGCAAGCATTCAACGCTCAAACCTTGAAGTGGTGCAAGATGAAGCCGATGAGTTTGCAATAACTGAAGATGAAGAACCTCGAGAGCTTTACCGAAGATTAACCACTCTCGTGGTCTCACTCCGAGATCATGGGAGCAAGGATATGGATGACAATTGGATCAAGTGCAAGTTTTTCAAGGCCATGATGCCTTACCATAAGGCCATGTCCTCCGTCATCCGTCGAAGGCCGGACTTCCACGCCTTGTCCTCAAGTGAAGTGTTGGATGAGTTTGTTGCAATGAGGATCTTGGACAAGACCACCGACAATGCGGCGTTGCGTTCTCAACAATTAAAGAAGCCCAACCTTGCTTTGAAGGCCAAGGCTAGTGCGGAAGAAGAGGATGAAGAGGAAGAAGAGGAAAGTTGCCCCGAAGACACCAAATATGCCTATCATGAGCACATGGCTCTTGCTTCACGGCAATTTTGGGGCAACAAGAAGAACACAAGGCCCAACTTCAACAAGAACAACTCAAGTGGCGCCAAGGGCAAGCAACGTGTGAGGACGTGCTATAATTGTGGCAATGTGAGTCACTTTGTTGTGGATTTCCCTTACAAGAAGAGGGAAGACAATGGTGACAAGCTTATCCGAAAAGACAAGGCCAAGTCTTTCCCCAACAAGAACAACTTCACCAAGAAGACTCCTCCCAAGGGGTTGGTGGCACAAGAAGAGTACAATGAGGATGATAATGATGAATATGGTGAGACGGTTGCCATGGCCTCCATTGCGATTGCAACAACTCCACGGGTGTCCCTCTTCGATTCACCCAACGAGAACATCACCGCCAAGTGCCTCATGGCTAAAGCCACCAACAAGGTAACCCCCAACATCAAAACCACCATCACTACTAATCCTTCCTTGACAGATTGCATTGATGAAAGTGAGGGGACGAAGGAGGAGGAAAATGAATTTGAGTCTTTTATGAGTAAGCTTAAAGGTAAAACCAAGAAGCACTTCGTTGCTCTCTTGGAACAACTTGGTGAAGCCAATGACATGATCGAGACTCACGAAGAAACCATCTCTAAGATGGAAGTGCATAGTCGTGACTATGCCGGTGAGATATCAGATCTCTCTAATGCGCTTGAGGAAGAGCGTGGTCATCGTTTGGCTCTTGAGGAGTCACACAACGATGATCATGCTAAATTAAAGAAAGATCTTGATCATGCTCTTGTTGTCTCTCGTGTTCTCAATTCCGAGAAGGCCAAACTTGGGGTTGACCATGCTAGACTCAAGGAGGAGTTTGATCTACTTGACAAGGCTCACAAGGCCTTGAAGAGTGCTCATGCTAGCCTCAAAGAGTCTCATGATCAACTCCAAGTGAAGCTAACCACGGCCACATTTCCTCATATGGTTTTAGTTGATAATGCAAATGCTACTAACCCGTGTTGTGAGCATGTGCATCTTGTGGAGGAGAATGCCAAGTTGAAGGAGCAACTTGAGAAAGGCCTTGTGTCTTGCATTCAAGGTGAGAAGAACCTCAACGACCTTTTGAGCAATCAAAAGGAAGTTGTGGGGAAGGAGAGGATTGGGTTTGCACCCAAGTCCAAGAAGAAGAAGAAGAATGACAAGATCAAACAACCTCCTCCTCTCAAGCAAACGTTTGTGAAGGAGGGAGAGGGTACTTCTAAGGAGAAGAAGAATAATGTGAAGGGTGGTGGTGTCAAGAAGGGCAATGCCAATCCTTTCAGCAAACCCGACGACTTTAACCCTTCTTATGTGTTATGTCATGCTAGTGATGGGCATATTTATGCCAAAATCGTTGGTTCTTCTTATGAGTACATTCAATGGTATATTTGGGTTCGTAAGACCCTTGTTGCTAACATCAAAGGACCCATTACAAAATGGGTACCTAAAACCAAGAATTGATCTCTTGTAGGTGTTTGCTTCCGGTGGGGGATTGCTACCTCTTGAGCTTGCGTTGGTTTTTCCCTTGAAGAGGAAAGGGTGATGCAGCAAAGTAGCATAAGTATTTCCCTCAGTTTTGAGAACCAAGATATCAATCCAGTACGAGACAACACGCAAGCCACCGAATACCTGCACAAACAAACACCAACTGGCAACCAACGCGACAAAGGGGTTGTCAATCCCTTCACGGTTATTCGCGAAGTGAGATCTGATAGAGATGGATAAACGGTAAAGTAATATTTTTGGTTTATGGAACAGAAAGTAAAGATTGCAAAATAAGGAAACGGTGACAGAAATTGGAAAGTTGACGGAAAACTAATATGATGGAAAATAGACCCAGGGGCCATAGGTTTCACTAGAGGCTTCTCTCAAGATAGAAATTATTACGGTGGGTGAACAAATTACTACCGAGCAATTGATAGAAAGGCAGAAAGTTATGACGATATCTAAGGCAATGATCATGAATATAGGCATCACGACCGTGTCAAGTAGACCGAAACGATTCTGCATCTACTACTATTACTCCACACATCGACCGCTATCCAGCATGCATCTAGAGTATTAAGTTTATAAAGAACGGAGTAACGCTTTAAGCAAGATGACATGATGTAGAGGAATTAACTCAAGCAATATGATGAAAACCCCATCTTTTTATCCTTGATGCCAACAATACAATACGTGCCTTGTTGCCCCTGCTATTACTGGGAAAGGACACCGCAAGATTGAACCCAAAGCTAAGCACTTCTCCCATTGCAAGAAAAAACAATCTAGCTGGCCAAACCAAATCGATAGTTCGAAGAGACTTGCAAAGATATCAAATCATGCATATAAGAATTCGAGGAGACTCAAATAATATTCATAGATAAGATGATCATAAATCCACAATTCATCGGATCTCGGCAAACACACCGCAAAAGAGTATTACATCGAATAGATCTCCAAGAACATCGAGGAGAACTTTGTATTGAGAATCAAAGAGAGAGAAGAAGCCATATAGCTACTAGCTATGGACCCGTAGGTCTGAGGTAACTACTCATGCTTCATCGGAGAGGCAATGGTGTTGATGTAGAAGCCCTCCGTGATCGAATTCCCCTCCGGCAGGATGCCGAAAAAGGCCCCAAGATGGGATCTCACGGGTACAGAAGGTTGCGGCGGTGGAAAAGTGGTTTCGTGGCTCCCCTGGATGTTTTTGGGGTATAAGAGTATATATAGGAGGAACATCTAGGTCAGGGGGTCTACAAGGGCTCCACAAGGTTGGCGCCGCGCCCTACCCCTGGGCGCGCCCTCCACCCTTGTGGCCGCCTCGTGGCTCTTCTGACTTGCACTTCAAGTCTCCTGGGTGTCTTCAGGTCCAAGAAAAATCATCGCGAAAGTTTTATTCCGTTTGGACTCCGTTTGGTATTCCTTTTCTGCAAAACTCTAAAAGAAGGAAAAAAAATAGAAACTGGCACTGGGCTCTAGGTTAATAGGTTAGTCACAAAAATCATATAAAATAGCATATTAATGCATATAAAACATCCAAAACAGATAATATAATAGCATGGAACAATCAAAAATTATAGATACGTTGGAGACGTATCAAGTATCCCGAAGCTTAATTATGCTCGTCCTCGAGTTGGTAAATGATAAAACAGAATTTTTTATGTGGAATGCTACCTAACATATTTATCCATATAATTCTCTTTATTATGGCATGAATGTTCAGATCCGTAAGATTCAAAACAAAAGTTTAATATTGACATAAAAACAATAATACTTCAAGCATACTAACAACATAATTATGTCTTCTCAAAATAACATGACCAAAGAAAGCTTATCCCTACAAAACCATATAGTCTGGCTATGCTCCATCGTCATCACACAAAATATTTAATCATGCACAACCCCGATGACAATCCAAGCAATTGTTCCATACTTTTGACGTTCTCAAACTTTTTCAACTTTCACGCAATACATGAGCGTGGGCCATGGACATAGCACTATAGGTGGAATAGACGATGGTTGTGGAGAAGACAAAAAGAAGGAGATAGTCTCACATCAACTAGGCGTATCAACGGGCTATGGAGATGCCCATTAATAGATATCAATGTGAGTGAGTAGGGATTTCCATGCAATGGATGCACTAGAGCTATAAGTTTATGAAAACTCAAAAAAGAAACTAAGTGGGTGTGCATCCAACTCGCTTGCTCACGAAGACCTAGGGCAATTTGAGGAAGCCCATCATTGGAATATACAAGCCAAGTTCTATAATGAAAAATTCCCACTAGTATATGAAAGTGATATCATAGGAGACTCTCTATCATGAAGATCATGGTGCTACTTTTGAAGGAAATATGCCCTAGAGGCAATAATAAAGTATTATTTATTTCCTTATATCATGATAAATGTTTATTATTCATGCTAAAATTGTATTAACCGGAAACATAATACATGTGTGAATACATAGACAAACAGAGTGTCACTAGTATGCCTCTACTTGACTAGCTCGTTGATCAAAGATGGTTATGTTTCCTAGCCATAGACATGAGTTGTCATTTGATTAACGGGATCACATCATTAGGAGAATGATTTGATTGACTTGACCCATTCCGTTAGCTTAGCACTCGATCGTTTAGTATGTTGCTATTGCTTTCTTCATGATTTATACATGTTCCTATGACTATGAGATTATGCAACTCCCGTTTACCGGAGGAACACTTTGTGTGCTACCAAACATCACAACGTAACTGGGTGATTATAAAGGCGCTCTACAGGTGTCTCCAAAGGTACTTGTTGGGTTGGCGTATTTCGAGATTAGGATTTGTCACTCCGATTGTCGGAGAGGTATCTCTGGGCCCACTCAGTAATACACATCACTATAAGCCTTGCAAGCATTGTAACTAATGAGTTAGTTGCGGGATGATGTATTACGGAACGAGTAAAGAGATTTGCCGGCAACGAGATTGAACTAGGTATCGAGATATCGACGATCGAATCTCGGGCAAGTAACATATCGATGACAAAGGGAACAACGTATGTTGTTATGCGGTCTGACCGATAAAGATCTTTGTAGAATATGTGGGAGCCAATATGAGCATCCAGGTTCCGCTATTGGTTATTGACCGAAGAGGTGTCTCGGTCATGTCTACATAGTTCTCGAACACGTAGGGTCCGCACGCTTAACGTTACGATGACGGTTATATTATGAGTTTATGTGTTTTGATGTACCGAAGGAGTTCGGAGTCCCGGATGAGATCGGGGACATGACGAGGAGTCTCGAAATGGCCGAGAGGTAAAGCTCGATATATTGGACGACTATATTCGGACTTCGGAAAGGTTCCGAGTGATTCGGGTATTTTTCGGAGTACCGGAGAGTTACGGGAATTCGTATTGGGCCTTAATGGGCCATACGGGAAAGGAGAGAAAGGCCCAAAGGGTGGCTGCACCCCTCCCCATGGACAAGTCCGAATTGGACTAGGGAGGGGGGCGCCCCCTTCCTTCTTTCTCCTTCTCCCTTCCCTTCTCCTATTCCAACAAGGAAAGGAGGAGTCCTACTCCCGGTGGGATTAGGACTCCCCCCTTGGCGCGCCCTCCTCCTTGGCCGGCGGCCTCCCCCTTGCTCCTTTA
Organism: Triticum aestivum; assembly: GCF_018294505.1. Taxonomy (NCBI): domain Eukaryota; kingdom Viridiplantae; phylum Streptophyta; class Magnoliopsida; order Poales; family Poaceae; genus Triticum; species Triticum aestivum. Next base: position 148,331,594 of record NC_057802.1, read on the forward strand.
TATACGGGGGCAGGGGGCACCCCATAGACACAACAATTGATCTACGATCTTTTAGCCGTGTGCGGTGCCCCCCTCCATCATATTACACCTCGATAATATCGTAGAGGAGCTTAGGCGAAGCCCTGCGTCGGAGAACATCATCATCGTCACCACGCCGTCGTGCTGACGAAACTCTCCCTCAACACTCGGCTGGATCGGAGTTCGAGGGACGTCATCGAGCTGAACGTGTGCTGAACTCGGAGGTGCCGTGCGTTCGGTACTTGATCGGTCGGATCGTGAAGACGTACGACTACATCAACCGCGTTGTGTTAACGCTTCCGCTTTCGGTCTACGAGGGTACGTGGACAACACTCTCCCCTCTCGTTGCTATACATCACGATGATCTTGCGTGTGCGTAGAAATTTTTTGAAATTACTACGTTCCCCAACAACTTTGAAGCACAAGTGTGGCAAAAAGGATAGTAACATTGTCCCTTCTCTCTTTTTCTCTCATTTTTTTATTTAGGCCTTCTCTCATTTTTTGGCCTCTTTTTTTCGTCCGGAGTCTCATCCCGACTTGTGGGGGAATCATACTCTCCATCATCCTTTCCTCACATGGGACAATGCTCTAATAATGAAGATCATCACACTTTTATTTACTTACAACTCAAGAATTACAACTCGATACTTACAACAAAATATTGAAGGAAATATGCCCTAAAGGCAATAATAAAGTTATTATTTATTTCCTTATTTCATGATAAATGTTTATTATTCATCCTAGAATTGTATTAACCGGAAACTTAGTACATGTGTGAATACATAGACAAAACAAAGTGTCCCTAGTATGCCTCTACTTGACTAGCTCGTTTATCAAAGATGGTTATGTTTCCTAACCATAGACATGTGTTGTCATTTCATGAACGGGATCACATTATTAGGAGAATGATGTGATGGTCAAGACCCATTCGTTAGCTTAGCATTATGATCGTTACAGTTTCATTGCTACTGCTTTCTTCATGACTTATACATGCTCCTCAGACTATGAGATTATGCAACTTCCGAATATCGGAGAAACACCTTGTGTGCTATCAAACGTCACAACATAACTGGGTGATTATAAAGATGCTCTACAGGTGTCTCCGATGGTGTTTGTTGAGTTGGCATAGATCGAGATTAGGATTTGTCACTCCGTGTATCTGAGAGGTATCTCTGGGCCCTCTCGGTAATGCACATCACTATAAGCCTTGCAAGCATTGTGACTAATGAGTTAGTTCCGGGATGATGCATTACAGAATGAGTAAAGAGACTTGCCGGTAACGAGATTGAACTAGGTATGAGGATACCGACGATCGAATCTCGGGCAAGTAACATACCGATGACAAAGGGAACAACGTATGTTGTTATGCGGTTTGACCGATAAAGATCTTCGTAGAATATGTAGGAGCCAATATGAGCATCCAGGTCCCGCTATTGGTTATTGACCGGAGATGTGTCTTGGTCATGTCTACATAGTTCTTGAACCCGTAGGGTCCACACGCTTAACGTTCGATGACGATTTGTAATATGAGTTATGTGATTTGATGACCAAAATTTGTTCGGACTCCCGGATGAGATCCGGGACATGACGAGGAGTCTCGAAATGGTCAAGAGGTAAAGATCGATATATTGGAAGGCTATATTCGGACATAGGAAAGGTTCCGAGTGATTCGGGTATTTTTTGGAGTACCGGAGAGTTACGGGAATTCGTCGGGAGAAGTATTGGGCCTTATTGGGCCATACGGGAATAGAGGAGGCAGGCCAAAGGGAAGGAGGCGCCCCCCCATGGGTCCGAATTGGACTAGGGGAAAGGGGGTGGCGCCCCCCCTCGCCCTTTCCTACTCCCTCTCTCTTTCCCTCTTTCTTCTCTCCTACTCCGGAAAGGAAAAGGGGAATCCTACTAGGACTTGGGAGTCCTAGTAGGACTCCCCACACTTGGCGCGCCCCCTCTAGGGCCGACCTCCTTCTCCTCCCTCCCTTATATACATGGGCAGGGGACACCCCAAGGCACAACAGACAATCTCTTAGCCGTGTGCGGTGCCCCCCTCCACAGTTACACACTTCGGTCATATCGTCGTAGTTCTTAGGCGAAGCCCTGCGCCGGTAACTTCATCATCACCGTCGCCACGCCATCATGCTGACAGAACTCTCCCTTGGCCTCAACTGGATCAAGAGTACGAGGGACGTCATCGAGCTGAGCGTGTGCTGAACACGGAGGTGCCGTACGTTCGGTGCTAGGATCGGTCGGATCGTGAAGACGTACGACTACATCAACTGCGTTGATAAAACGCTTCCGCTTTCGGTCTACGAAGGTACGTGGACACGCTATCCCGCTCGTTGCTATGCATCACCTAGATGGATTTTGCGTGTGCGTAGGATTTTTTTTGAAATTACTGCGTTCCCCAACAGTGGCATCCGAGCCAGGTGTATGTGTAGATGTTATATGCACGAGTAGAACACAAAGAGTATGGTCAAGACGTGGTGAGATATAAGTTGTTGTATAAGATGATCATGTTTTGTTGAAGTTATCGGCAACTAGCAGAAGCCTTATGGTTGTCTCTTTATTGCATAAGATGCAAGAGCCAAATAATTGCTTTACTTTATCGCGATGCGATAGCAATAGTTGCAAGAGCAATAGTTGGCGAGACGACCATGTGACGACACGTTGATAGAGATCAAGATGATGGAGATCATGGTGTCATGCCAGTGACAATAGAGATCATGACGGTACTTTGTAGATGGAGATCAAATGCACAAGATGGTCATGGCCATATCATGTCACATATTTTTGATTGCATGTGATGTTTATTCTTTATGCATCTTATTTTGCTTAGTTCAGCGGTAGCATTATAAGATAATCTCTCACTAAATTTCAAGGTATAAGTGTTCTCCCTGAGTATGCACCGTTGCGACAGTTCGTCGTGCCGAGACACCACGTGATGATCGGGTGTGATAAGCTCTACGTTCACATACAACGGGTGCAAGCCAGTTTTGCACACGCGTAATACTCGGGTTAAACTTGACGAGCCTAGCATATGCAGATATGGCCTCGGAACACTAGAGACCGAAAGGTCGAGCGTGAATCATATAGTAGATATGATCAACATAGTTATGTTCACCATTGAAAACTATTCCATCTCATGTGATGATCGGACATGGTTTAGTTGATATGGATCACGTGATCATTTAGATGACTAGAGGGATGTCTATCTAAGTGGGAGTTCTTAACTAATATGATTAATTGAACTTTAATTTATCATGAACTTAGTCCCGGTAGCATTAGCATATCTATGTTGAAGATCAATAGCTCGCAATGTAGCTCCCTGGTTATTTTTTATATGTTCCTAGAGAAATATAAGTTGAAACATGATAGTAGCAATGATGCGGACTTGGTCCGTGATCTAAGGATTTTCCTCATTGCTGCACAGAAGAATTATTGAAAGATCGTGGATGTCGCCTAGGGGGGGTGAATAGGCGCTTTAAAATAATTACGGATTAGGCTTGAACAAATGCGGAATAAACCTAGCGGCTAATTTGACAAGCACAAAACCTACAACAACTAGGCTCACCTATGTGCACCAACAACTTATGCTAAGCAAGATAAACAACTAAGTGATAGCAAGATATATGACAAGAAACAATATGGCTATCACAAAGTAAAGGGCTCGGGTAAGAGATAACCGAGGCACACGGAGACGACGATGTATCCCGAAGTTCACACCCTTGCGGATGCTAATCTCCGTTTGGAGCGGTGTGGAGGCACAATGCTCCCCAAGAAGCCACTAGGGCCACCGTAATCTCCTCACGCCCTCGCACAATGCAAGATGCCGTGATTCCACTAAGGGACCCTTGAGGGCGGTCACCGAACCCGTACAAATGGCAACCCTTGGGGGCTGTCACCGAACCCGTACACTTTGGCAACCCTTGGGGGCGGTCACCGGTACCCGTCAAATTGCTCGGGGCGATCTCCACAACCTAATTGGAGACCCCGACGCTTGCCCGGAGCTTTACACCACAATGATTGAGCTCCGAACAACACCAACCATCTAGGGCGCCAAGGCACCCAAGAGGAACAAGCTCTAGGGTGTCCAAACACCCAAGAGTAACAAGCTCAAGGGTACCAAGCACCCAAGAGTAATAAGCTTCTCAACTTGGAACTTCCACGTATCACGTGGAGAACTCAAACCGATGCACCAAATGCAATGGCAAGGGCACACGGAGTTCCCAAATCCTTCTCTCTCAAATCCCACCGAAGCAACTAATGCTAGGGAGAAAGATGAGAGGGAGAACAAGAAGGAGAACACCAAGAACTCCAAGATCTAGATCCAATGGGTTCCCCTTACATAGAGGAGAAAGTGATTGGTGGAAATGTGGATCTAGATCTCCTCTCTCTTTTCCCTCAAAAACTAGCAAGAATCCATGGAGGGATTGAGAGTTAGCAAGCTCGAAGAAGGTCAACAATGGGGGAAGAACACGAGCTCAAGAGATAAGGTTCATTGGGGAAGAAGACCCCCTTTTATAGGAGGGGGAAAATCCAACCGTTATGTGCTCAGCCCGCACACGAGCGGTACTACCGCCCGGGCGGAAGAAGCAGGGAAAAGGAGCAACAAAACACGAACCTTGGGGCGGTACTACCGCTCACCCCAGCGGTACTACCGCTGGAGGAGCAGAACACGGGACAAAAGGAGGCATGACAGAGTAGAGTACGGTGGCAGTAGTGCAGTAGCGGTACTACCGCTCGACCGGAGCGGTACTACCGCTTATAGGCGGTACTATCGTGCCTTACTGCCGCGCGACTACTGCTGAACCCGACACGAAAAGAGCAGACCCAAAATCGAGGCGGTAGTAGAGCGGTACTGGAGCGGTACTACCGCTTGACGATACAAGCGGTACTACCGCTGCCACCGCGGTACTACCGCTTGACGCTACAAGCAGTACTACCGCTGCCACCGCGGTACTACCGCAGGAAAAAACAGAACTGCCAAAACTTCTTCATATGAGCTCCGAATTGAGCAAACTCAAGCTTGTTGGATACAAGACGACGAGTAGCATCAAAACAGTAAGAACCGGCATAACCTCCAACATCGAAAACATCATAGAAGATGCGAGTGAACTCCGTTTTCGATGAACTCGAGCTTGTCATCAAGATGACCATAAGCTCCAAAACTCACAAAGAGAAGAACCAAACAAGAACCAATAAAGATGATGCAAGGATGCAATGGTTTGAGCTCTCTATGAACGATACGATCAAGCTACTCATCGAGAGCCCCCCTTGATAGTACGGCAATCGATCCTATAACCCGGTCTCCCAACTACCATCATGAGACCGGTAAAATAGAAAACCTATCAAGAGCAAACCTTTGCCTTGCACATGGTCCACTTGAGCTAGATGATGACGATCTTGACTCCCTCAAGATGGACCACCTTTCTTGATTGCGTTGGCTCGATGAAGACTAGTTGATTGCTCCCCCATACTCCACTATGGGTGAGCCACCCTTCCGCACATCTTCACAAGTCCATTGTCACCACAATGGATGGCAAGCTTCAAGCATTTGATCTCTTCGTGATGCTTTACTTGAACTTGCCCGCTTCACTTGAACTTGCACACCGCAACCTAACCCCACAAAGAACTCTCACGAAGACCATGGGTTAGTACACAAAGCGTAATTGACAATGCTTACCATACCATGGGATCGCTTGATCCCTCGGTACATCTTGTGCGCTTTGTGTGTTGATCAACTTGATTCACTCTTGACTTAGTCTTGATCAACCTTGACTCTTTCCAACTCTCTTCATTTGGATGATGTCTTGAAGGTAAACATGAATGATCACACAATCTTCTTCTTCAAGACATGCTTGCAATAAGCTCAACTCTCACATGACCAATCTTTGGATAATTCCTTAATAACACCTTGGTCACCACATAAACTCCTTGAAACCAACACATGGACTTCAAGAAATGCCTATGGACAAATCCTTCAAATATAACTCAAGGCAACCATTAGTCCATAGAGATTGTCATCAATTACCAAAACCAAACATGGGGGCACCGCATGTTCTTTCAATTATGTCCTTGATGCACCGCTAGGTGAAAGACCTATTACAGGAGCAGATGCAGACGTTATGAACGTTTTTGACAAAAGCTCAGTATGATGACTACTTGATAGTTTAGTGCACCATGCTTTACGGCTTAGAACCGGGACTTCAAAAACGTTTTGAACGTCATGGAGCATATAAGATGTTCCAAGAGTTGAAATTAGTATTTCAGACTCATGCCCGTGTCGAGAGGTATGAGACCTCTGACGGTACTTTGCCTACAAGATGGAGGAGAATAGCTCAACCAGTGAGCATTTGCTCAGATTGTCTGGGTACTACAATTACATGAATCAAGTGGGAGTTAATCTTCCAGATAATATAGTAATTGTCAAAGTTCTCTAGTCACTATGTCCAAGTTACTAGAACTCCGTGATGAACTATAATATGCAAGGGATGACGAAAGTAATTCCCGAGCTCTTCGCGATGCTGAAATCGACGAAGGTAGACATCAAGAAAGAGCATCAAGTGTTGATGGTTAACAAGACCACTAGTTCCAAGAAAAGGGCAAAGGGATAGAAGGGGAACTTCAAGAAGAATGGAAAGCAAGTTGCTGCTCAAGTGAAGAAGCTTAAGTCTGGACCTAAGCCTGAGACTGAGTGCTTCTACAGCAATGGAAATGGTCACTGGAAGAGGAACTACCCTAGATACTTGGCGGATAAGAAGGATGGAAAAGTGAACAAAGGTATATTTGATATACATGTTATTTATGTGTACTTTACTAGTGTTTATAGCAACCCCTCGGTATTTGATACTGGTTCAGTTGCTAAGAATAGTAACTCGAAACGGGAGTTGCAGAATGAACAGAAACTAGTTAAGGGTGAAGTGACGATGTGTGTTGGAAGTAGTTCCAAGATTGATATGATCATCATCACACACTCCCTATACTTTCGGGATTAGTGTTGAACCTAAACAAATGTTATTTTGCGTTTGCATTGAGCATGAATATGATTTGATCATGTTTATTGCAATTCGGTTATTCATTTAAGTCAGAGAATAATTGTTGTTCTGTTTACATGAATAAAACCTTCGATGGTCATACACCCAATGAAAATAGTTTGTTGGATCTCGATCGTAGTGATACACATATTCATAATATTGAAGCCAAAAGATGCAAAGTTAATAATGATAGTGCAACTTATTTGTGGCACTGCCGTTTAGGTCAAATTGGTGTAAAGCGCATGAAGAAACTCCATGCTGATGGGCTTTTGTAATCACTTGATTATGAATCATTTGATGCTTGCGAACCATGCCTCATGGGCAATATGACTAAGACTCCGTTCTCCGGAACAATGGAGCGAGCAACTGACTTATTGGAAATAATACATACTGATGTATGTGGTCTGATGAGTGTTGAGGCTCGTGGCGGGTATCATTATTTTCTGACCTTCACAGATGATTTGAACAGATATGGGTATATCTACTCGATAAAACATAAGTCTGAAACATTTGAAAAGTTCAAAGAATTTCAGAGTGAAGTGGAAAATCATCATAACAAGAAAATAAAGTTTCTACGATCTGATCGTGGAGGTGAATATTTGAGTTATGAGTTTGGTCTTCATTTGAAACAATGCGGAATAGTTTCACAACTCACGCCACCTAGAACACCACAACGTAATGGTGTGTCCGAACATCGTAACCGCACTTTATTAGATATGGTGCGATCTATGATGTCTCTTACCGATTTAGCACTATCGTTTTGGGGTTATGCATTAGAGACAACTGCATTCACGTTAAATAGGGCACCATCTAAATCCGTTGAGACGACACCGTATGAACTGTGGTTTGGCAAGAAACCTAAGCTGTCGTTTCTTAAAGTTTGGGGCTGCGATGCTTATGTGAAAATGCTTCAACCTGATAAGCTCGAACCCAAATTGGAGAAATGTGTCTTCATAGGATACCCAAAGGAGACTGTTGGCTACACCTTCTATCACAGATCCGAAGGCAAGATATTCGTTGCTAAGAATGGATCCTTTCTAGAGAAGGAGTTTCTCTCGAAAGAAGTGAGTGGCAGGAATGTAGAACTTGATGAGGTAATTGTACCTTCTCCCGAATTGGAAAGTAGCTCATAACAGAAATCAGTTCCAGTGATTCCTACACCAATTAGTGAGGAAGCTAATGATGGTGATCATGAAACTTCAGATCAAGTTACTACTGAACCTCGTAGGTAAACCAGAGTAAGGTCCGCACCAGAGTGGTACGGTAATCCTGTTTTGGAGGTCATGTTACTTGACCATGACAAAGCTACGAACTATGAGGAAGCGATGATGAGCCCAGATTCCGCAAAATGGCTTGAGGCCATGAAATCTGAGATAGGATCCATGTATGAGAACAAAGTATGGACTTTGGTTGACTTGTCCGATGATCGGCAAGCCATAGAAAATAAATGGATCTTCAAGAGGGAGACGTACGCTGATAGTAGTGTTACTATCTATAATGCTAGACTTGTCGAAAAAGGTATTTGACAAAGTTCAAGGTGTTGACTACGATGAGATTTTCTCACTCGTATCGATGCTTAAGTCTGTCCGAATCATGTTAGCAAATTGCCACATTTTATGAAATCTGGCAAATGGATGTCAAAACTACATTCCTTAATGGATTTCTTAAAGAAGAGTTGTATATGATGCAACCAGGAGGTTTTGTCGATCCTAAAGTGCTAAAAAATGTGCAAGCTCCAGCGATCCATCCATGGACTGGTCCAAAGCATCTCAGAGTTGGAATATACGCTTTGATGAGTTGATCAAAGCATATAGTTTTATATAGACTTGCGATGAAGCCTGTATTTACAAGAAAGTGAGTGGGAGCACTACAACCTTTCTGATAAGTATATGTGAATGACATATTGTTGATCGGAAATGATGTAGAATTTTCCGGAAAGCAGTTTTTCAAAGAAAGACCTCGATGAAGCTGCTTACATATTGAGCATCAAGATCTATAGAGATAGATCAAGACGCTTGATAAGTTTTTTCAATGAGTACATACCTTGACAAATTTTTGAAGTAGTTCAAAATAGAACAGTCAAAGAAGGAGTTCTTGCCTGTATTGCAAGGTGTGAAATTGAGTAAGACTCAAAGCCCGACCACGGCAGAAGATAGAAAGAGAATGAAAGTCATTCCCTATGCCTCAGCCATAGGTTCTATAAAGTATGCCATGCTGTGTACTAGATCTATTGTATACCCTACACTGAGTTTGGCAAGGGAGTACAATAGTGATCTAGGAGTAGATCACTGGACAGCGCTCAAATTATCCTCAGTGGAATAAGGATATGTTTCTCGATTATGGAGGTGACAAAAGGTTCGTCGTAAAGGGTTACGTCGATGCAAGTTTTGACACTGATCCAGATGACTAAGTCTCAATCTGGATACATATCGAAAGAAGGAGCAATTAGCTAGAGTAGCTCCATGCAGAGCATTGTTGACATAGAAATTTGCAAAATACATACGGATCTGAATATGGCAGACCCGTTGACTAAACTTCTCTCACAAGCAAAACATGATCACACCTTAGTACTCTTTGGGTGTTAATCACATGGCGATGTGAACTAAGACTACTGACTCTAGTAAACCCTTTGAGTGTTGGGCACATGGCAATGTGAACTATGGGTGTTAATCACATGGTGATGTGAACTATTGGTGTTAAATCACATGGCGATGTGAACTAGATTATTGACTCTAGTGCAAGTGGGAGACTGAAGGAAATATGCCCTAGAGGCAATAATAAAGTTATTATTTATTTCCTTATTTCATGATAAATGTTTATTATTCACGCTAGAATTGTATTAACCGGAAACTTAGTACATGTGTGAATACATATACAAAACAAAGTGTCCCTAGTATGCCTCTACTTGACTAGCTCGTTTATCAAATATGGTTATGTTTTCTAGCCATAGACATGTGTTGTCATTTGATGAACGGGATCACATCATTAGGAGAATGATGTGATGGACAAGACCCATTCCTTAGCTTATCATTATGATCGTTACAGTTTCATTGCTACTGGTTTCTTCATGACTTATACATGCTCCTCAGACTATGAGATTATGCAACTCCCGAATACCGGAGGAACACCTTGTGTGCTATCAAACGTCACAATGTAATTGGATGATTATAAATATGCTCTACAGGTGTCTCCGATAGTGTTTGTTGAGTTGGCAAAGATCGAGATTAGGATTTGTCACTCCGTGTATCAGAGAGGTATCTCTGGGCCTCTCGGTAATGCACATCACTATAAGCCTTGCAAGCATTGTGACTAATGAGTTAGTTCCGGGATGATGCATTACAGAATGAGTAAAGAGACTTGCCGGTAACGAGATTGAACTAGTTATGAGGATACCGACGATCGAATCTCGGGCAAGTAACATACCGATGACAAAGGGAACAACGTATGTTGTTATGCGGTTTGACCGATAAAGATCTTCGTAGAATATGTAGGAGCCAATATGATCATCTAGGTTCCACTATTGGTTATTGACCGGAGATGTGTCTTGGTCATGTCTACATAATTCTCGAACCCGTAGGGTCCGCACGCTTAACGTTCGATGACGATTTGTATTATGAGTTATGTGATTTGATGACCGAAGTTTGTTTGGAGTCCCGGATGAGATCGGGGACATGACGAGGAGTCTCGAAATGGTCGAGAGGTAAAGATCGATATATTGAAAGGCTATATTCGGACATCGGAAAGGTTCCGAGTGATTCGGGTATTTTTTGGAGTACCGGAGAGTTACGGGAATTCGCCGGGAGAAGTATTGGGCCTTATTGGGCCATACGGGAATATAGGTGGCAGGCCAAAGGGAAGGAGGCGCACGCCCCCCCATGGGTCCGAATTGGACTAGGGGAAAGGGGCGGCGCCCCCCCTTGCCCTTTCCTACTTCCTCTCTCTTTCCCTCTTTCTTCTCTCCTACTCCGGAAAGGAAAAGGGGAGTCCTACTAGGACTTGGGAGTCCTAGTAGGACTCCCCACACTTGGCGTGCCCCCTCTAGGGTCGGCCTCCTCCTCCTCCCTCCTTTATATACATGTTCAGGGGACACCCCAAAGGCACAATAGACAATCTCTTAGCCGTGTGCGGTGCCCCCCTCCACAGTTACACACCTCAGTCATATCGTCGTAGTGCTTAGGCGAAGCCCTGCGCCGGTAACTTCATCATCACCTTCTTCACGCCGTCGTGCTGACGGAACTCTCCCTCGTCCTCAACTGGATCAAGAGTACGAGGGACGTCATCGAGCTGAACGTGTGCTGAACACGGAGGTGCCGTACGTTCGGTGCTAGGATCGGTCGAATCGTGAAGACGTACGACTACATCAACTGCGTTGATAAAACGCTTCCACTTTCGGTCTACGAGGGTACGTGGACACACTCTCCCGCTCGTTGCTATGCATCACCTAGATGGATCTTGCATGTGCATAGGAATTTTTTTGAAATTACTACGTTCCCCAACAAATATGACTCTATGTGAATGCCTCCGGCGGTGTACCGGGATGTGCAATGAATCAAGAGTGACATGTATAAAAAAATTATGAGAGGTGGGTTTGCCACAAATACGATGTCAACTACATGATCATGCAAAGCAATATGACAATGATGATGCGTGTCATAATAAACGGAATGGTGGAAAGTTGCATGGCAATATATCTCAGAATGGCTATGGAAATGCCATAATAGGTAGGTATGGTGGCTGTTTTGAGGGAGGATATGTAGTGGGTTTATGGTACCGGCAAAAGTTGCGCGGTACTAGAGAGGCTAGCAATGGCGGAAAGGTGAGAGTGCGTATAATCCATGGACTCAACATTAGTCATAAAGAACTCACATACTTATTGCAAAAATCTATTAGTCATCGAAACAAAGTACTACGCGCATGCTCCTAGGGGGATAGATTGGTAGGAAAAGACCATCGCTCGTCCCCGGCCGCCACTCATAAGGAAGACAATCAAAAAATAAATCATGCTCCGACTTCATCACATAACGGTTCACCATACGTGCATGCTACGGGACTCACAAACTTTAACACAAGTATTTCTCAAATTCACAACTACTTACTAGCATGACTGTAATATCACCATCTTCATATCTCAAACAATCATAAGGAATCAAACTTCTCATAGTATTCAATGCAGTTTATATGAAAGTTTTTATTATATCCCTCTTGGATGCCTATCATATTAGGACTAATTTTATAACCAAAGCAAATTACCATGCTGTTCTAAAGACTCTCAAAATAATATAAGTGAAGTACGAGAGTTCATCAATGTCTATAAAACAAAACCACCACCGTGCTCTGAAAAGATATAAGTGAAGCACTAGAGCAAAATTTTGCCTAGCTCAAAAGATATAAGTGAAGCACATAGAGCATTCTAATAAATCACGATTCATGTGTGTCTCTCTCAAAAGGTGTGTACAGCAAGGATGATTGTGGCAAACTTAAAAGCAAATACTCAAATCATACAAGACACTCCAAGCAAAACACATATTATGTGGTGAATAAAAATATAGCCTCAAGTAAAGTTAGCGATAGACGAAGACGAAAGAGGGGATGCCTTCCCGGGGCATCCCCAAGATTACGCTTTTTGACATCCTTGAATATTACCTTGGGGTGCCTTGGGCATCCCCAAGCTTAGGCTCTTGCCACTCCTTATTCCATAGTCCATCAAATCCTTACCCAAAACTTGAAACTTCACAACACAAAACTCCAATAGAAAATCTCATAAGCTCCGTCAGTATAAGAAAATAAATCACCACTTTTGTTACTATTGTGAACTCATTATTTATTTATATTGGTGTAATATCTACTGTATTCCAACTTTTCCATGGTTCATACCCCCCGATACTAGCCATAGATGCATCAAAATAAGCAAACAACACGCGAAAAAACAGAATCTGTCAAAAACAGAACAGTCTGTAGCAATCTGAATATTTTGAATACTTAATTAACTCCAAAATCTTGAAAAATAGGAAATACTAGATAATTTTTTTATTAATCTTCTTCAAAAAGAATCAGTATTTTATCACGTTCCTGCTAAAAATAAGAATTGTTTTCGTGAGCGCAAAAGTTTCTATTTTTCAGCAAGATCAAATCAACTATCATCGTAGGCTATCCCATAGGTCTTACTTGGCACAAACACTAATTGAAACACAAAACCACATCTAACCATAGGCTAGATGATTTATTCAAAGAAAAACAGGACCTAAAAATCAAGAACAAAAATAAAATTGGGTTGTCTCCCAACAAGCGCTATTGTTCAACGCCCTTAGCTAGGCATAAAAACACGAATAGATCTAAGTATTATCATCTTTGGCATGCAATCCATAAGTGGCTCTCATAATAGATTCATAAGGCAATTTAATTTTCTTTCTTGGGAAGTGTTCCATGCATTCCTTAACGGAAATTGAAACTAATGTTTCCTTCTTTCATATCAATAATTGCACCAATCGTTCTAAGGAAAGGTCTACCAAGAATAATAGGACATGTAGGATTGCAATCTATATCAAGAACAATGAAATCTACAGGCACATAATTCCTATCTGCAACAATAAGAACATCATTAATTCTTCCCATAGGTTTCTTAATAGTGGAATCCGCAAGATGCAAATTTAAGGAACAATCATCAAATTCACGGAAACCTAACACGTCACATCAAGTTTTCGGAATCGTGGAAACACTAGCACCCAAATCTCACAAAGCATAGCATTCATATTCTTTAATCTTAATCTTAATAGTAGGTTCCCACTCATCATAAAGTTTTCTAGGGATAGAAACTCCCAAATTAAGCTTTTCTTCATAACATTGCATCATGGCATCAACGATATGTTTTAGTAAAAGCTTTGTTTTGATTATAAGCATGAGGAGAATTTAACATGGATTGCAAAAAGGAAATACAATCAATTAAATAGCAATTATCATAATTAAAGTCCTTGAAATCCAAAATAGTGGGTTCATTGCTATCTAAAGTTTTGACCTCTCCAATCCCACTTTTATCAATTTTTGCATCGAGATCTAAAAACTCCAAATCATTGGGATGCCTTCTAACTAAAGTTGACTCATCTCCAGTCCCATATTTATCAATATTTACATTGGAAAACAAAGATTCACTAGGAGTCACATCAATCACTTTAAGGTCTTCATCATTATTTTCACGGAAACTAGAAGAACATGCTTTTATAAACCAATCTTTCTTAGCACGCATCTTAGCGGTTCTTTTCTTGCACTCATCAATGGAAATTCTCATGGCTTTGAGAGACTCATTGATATCATGCTTAGGTGGAATAGATCTAAGTTTCAAATAATGAACATCAAGAGAAATTCTATCCATGTTCCTAGCCAAATCATCAATCTTAAACAATTTTTCTTCAATCAAAGCATTGAAATTATTGTGCGAACTAATAAATTATTTAACACTATTCTCAAATTCAGAGGGAATCTTATTATAATTTCTATAAGAATTGTTGTAGGAATTACCATAATTATTAGAGGAGTTACTAGGAAACGGCCTAGGATTAAAATTACCTCTATACGCGTTATTACCAAAATAGTTCCTACCAACAAAATTCACATCCATAGATTCATTATTGTTTTTAATCAAAGTATACAAAGGCATATCATTAGGATCAATAGGAGCACTCTTATTAGCAAACAATTTCATAAGCTCATCCATCTTTCCACTCAAAACATTTATTTCTTCAATTGCATGCACTTTTTTACTAGTGGAAGACCTTTCGGTATGCCATTGAGAATAATTAAACATAATATTATCTAGGAGTTTAGTAGCTTCTCCTAAAGTAATTTTCATAAAAGTGCCTCCCGCGACCGAATCTAAAAGATTTCTAGAAGCAAAATTCAATCCGGCATAAAAAAATTGTATGATCATCCACAAATTCAAACCATGAGTAGGGCAATTTCTAATCATCAATTTCATCCTCTCCCAAGATTGTGCAACATGTTCATGATCAAGTTGCTTAAAATTCATAATATCGTTCCTAAGGGAGATTATCTTAGCAGGAGGAAAGTACTTGGAAATAAAAGCATTTTGGTATTTTTAAAATGATTTTATTTGATTTTATTGCAACAGTAGCATTCTTTGATGTATTTGAATTGTTGTGGATTTTATTTGACTTTAAAAAAATGTCCATGTTGTAGAAAATGTTTTTCTGAAATTTTGATATATTATATGCCTATATAATATTTTTTATTTATTTTGTTTTTATCTGTCTGTGTAAAAAAACTTCCCTTGCCGACTGGGCCGGCCCAGCTAGCCAGCTAGGCCGCGGCCCAGCCCAGCGCAGCGTCACCCCCGACCTCCCATCAGACTCCCGAGTCCGCACGACGCCGCCGCCGCTGTTTCCTTCCCGGACTCCGCCTCCCGCGCCGCCTTGCCCCCTCCTCCACGCCTCGACCTCCCCTCCGCCTTTATAAAGGCCGCAGCCCCGGTCCCCTCGCCTCTCTCCTTCCTCGCCCGAAGCCGCCGCCGCCTCGCATCTCGCCGCCGCCGACTAGCCCGCGCCGCCCCGCGTAGCCGCCT
>NC_057802.1:148347849-148354616 GCF_018294505.1 Triticum aestivum
CTGCCGTCGCCGCCCCAACGCCGCTGTCGCGCCTCGCGAAGCCCGCCGCCGCGCCGGAGTCAGCCGCCGCCGCCCGGATTCGCCGACCATCCGACGTCCAATCCCGATCCAACCGGCGGTTTTCCTCCGGTCCGGTAAAACCGTCCCGGTCCGAACCGGTTTTCTTTTAAAGGTTCGGTTTTGTTTAAAAACCTGGTTTTTTATTTAGATTAGTTAGGCAACGAACATTTTCTGTCTAGTCCGTTTTAGTGAATGTTTGCGTTCTTTAGTTTTGTTTAGCGAACGTTCGTTCGGTAGAATTTTTCTTTTTTCTGTTTAATTTCGGCCAGGGACCCGTATGTAATTAGTTTCTTCACAGATTAGTCCCTGATCTTCAAACCCTCACAACTTTTTGCTTGTTTGTCCAAATCCAACGAAACCAACGCTCACTTCTTCGTTATGATCCCCACTGTCCAGTAAAACAACTTAAACATATTTTTGAAAGTTTAAAATTTGAATTCAAACAGATTTGTATTTGAACTTCGTTTGATCATAACTCGAGTTTTATAACTCCGAGTTGATTCTTTTTGCAAATCGAAGCTCTTGACCTAAACTTTCTGATAAGGCCAAATTCACATAATTTGGTACTGCTTGAAATTGTTTTATGTTGCAAGAGTTATTTGCTTGGTTTTGATGTTTTCCGAATTGTTTTCTTCGTTCTTTCCGATCTTTTGAGTGATTGCTTATGTGTGGTTACTATTGCTTGCTTACGATAGATTGACCGGAGTGTGACGAGTAGAACTATCAGGAATATGAGTGCGAATCATCTTCATCAACAGTACAAGGCAAGTTCACACTTTGATCATATCCCTTTCATACCCAGTTTTTATGCATTAGTTTCAACCCTCGAACACTGCATGGTTAGGACTTGATAACATGTGGGTATTGGGAAGTAGTTGATGAGGTAGGAACCTATTGTCCCGCATTCAAACCTTGGGAGTTACCTCTACGTTATGCTTATACTGCTATGCTATGCTCGTAGACGTGGTTTGGTTTGAGTGATTCATGACAGATGTGAGAGTTATTATTAATGGTTAACTTAAGGTGGCTACTTTAATACACATCTGGGTGGAATGGTAGGGGCACCCTGGAGCACCCAGTGGTCTGCCCAGGCACCTGGAGAACCCAGTGCTTGCCCAAGGTGATCTCGGAGGACCCGTGTGATCACCCTATGGAATGCCACCCAGGCTCAAAGGGATCATAAGATTATTCATGCTAGAAACTTCCGTGTGCAGCCACAAGCTATTATGGGCTCTAGCATAGTTGAGTAAGTTGCATGACCTCTTTCAGTGGTGGGCTAGCAGATGTAGGGGAAAGTAGGTGTAACTGTCCACCCAGGGTAAAGAGTTAATGCTTCTGAAAGACTGTGTCTCGGTCATCCGTTTCTCAAACACCATGTAGTGCGAGAAATCAAACGGAGGAGATCGAGTCTTGTGGGGAAAAGTGCACAAACCTCTGCAGAGTGTACAAACTAATCATGGTTAGCCGTGTCCCCGGTTATGGACATCTTGAGTATGTGGTTCTTGAATTATCATGTTGATCTCGTCACTTTACTTATTTATTTTGTTGGGTTATAACTATTATTTTGGGATTGAGTTGGAGGAACCTTCTCAATGTTTTCAACAAACTTTGTAGTTAAATAAAATATATTCCTTTGCTGTAGGGAAAAATTGTCTTTTCGCAAAAAACATTATAACCATAGAGCTTTTCCACCAGCCAAATATGCATGTAGTGATAGTTATTATTCATCATTATCCTATGGTGTGAATTTGCCAGTACATTCAATGTACTGACCCTTTGTGGCTGCAACGTCTCATGTTGCAGGAATCTTATGATGAGTAAGTGATACGTTAGGGTTATGATTTCTACACTCAACTTTGCCATTGGTGTTGATGGGAATCCACAACCTTGTTGTTACTTCCGCTATTTGGATTGAGGTAATAGTATTTACGTTACTTTATACATGTGAATTACCTCTATTATAAATCCTCAAGTACTGTGTGTGTCAGCATACCGATCCAGGGATGGCACTTAAGCACAGAGACTTGACCGTCTGAGGTCGGGTCGCTACAAGATGGTATCAGAGCACATGTTGACTGTAGGACGTGACCCCTAGAAACTGGCAAGACCATAGGAAAGTTTTTCTCTAAAACTTTATTTTCAAAAAGATCTTCTATCTCTCTTCTTTTCCGAGCTTTATCAAATATTCCCTTTTAGTTAGACTATACCCCTTTGCCCTTTTGATCACTCGAAGATTCGACTAATGAGACAACTCCAAGAAGTACAAGATATCAGACAACTAATACCACTTCGGAATGAAGAGGATTTTACCATGTATTATAATAATGGAAACTACAACGGTTGAAGACTCCGAAGACTAGGAGAATTTGAAGGCCCTGTAGAAAATTTCCAGATTTGTATGACCTAGGAAAGCTACCCTTATTGAACTTGTCAGACTATTGAAGCTATCAATACCCGAAATCAAGGTGTGTTGGAGAAAGACCGAAACATGGAGCATTAGAACTCAAAGTTTTTGTCAAGAAAACCCCAAGACAGGAAATATCAACTATGGAATTATAGCTCATGGCAATGACAAGGGAAGAAACATGGCTATCCATGGTGTTATCACCCGCTTATGCTATTGTCACCGTGTTGAGTTAAGCATGCATTTCTTCGAAAGGATTGGATGGTAGAAGGCTGATGGAGCATCTGTCAGCAAAGGATGCAGTTTTAACCTTAGCCGGTGTATGCCAGGATCTGGAGTATTACATTAAGAATTTTAAGCTGGACCTGCAGGAAGTCATATTTGACAAGGAGGCAATTCATGAAGAACTCAGGAACTAGAAGCTGATAGTAGCCAAGCTGGAAGAGCAAAACCTCGAGATACCGGAGATTCGTCAGGAACTGAAGGACAGTAGGACATGGTTCATGCGAAGGATGTTGAAACCCAGAAGTTTAGAACACAAATCCAGAAATATTGAAGGACGTCACGAGAGACTTCGCGACAACTGAGATGATCTGGCAAAAGAACTTGAGAAGGACAAGCACGATCGGAAGAAGCCATCAGAGACATGAACAAGACTTGAAGAGTTTGGTGAGTTTGAAGATTTAATGACCATTAGAAGACCAAACCCCTTTTATATACCTACGTTAGATGCGACGAGTATGAGCTGTCATTTGTTTGATGTTTTTCTGACAGCCACAAATAAAATCTGTCTTTTCAAAACTTTTGTTTGTATTGTGTGCATCCCTCTCTATCTCTCTTACCTCACCCCAAAACCCATGGACCCAATAGAGGATGAATGGAGATGAACTCATGTTTCCTGGACCGATAAGTCAATTGGAGACGGACCGATGGATTCAGAACATGGAGGATCACATGAAGAATACCCCTATAGTCGGAAAGGATATGACCCAGCATGCTCTTCAGTGCTTTGAAAGAGGTGCTGCTACTTGGTGGAGGATGTACCAAACCATCAATGGATGGCAAGGAGTAACCACTTGGAAAGAATTTAAGTTGACCTTGCCAAAGTCTCGGTTTGTGACCCAGAAATTGAAGCCTTATGGAAAGGATATGAAGAAACCTTGTGCATGCAAGCTTTGTGGAGAAATAGGACACAACCATAAAGAACACAAGGATGAATGCCCTAATTGTGAAGGAAGTCACCCAGCTGATGAATGCCCAACTAGGCAGATTACTTGTTTCTTGTGTGAAGGGACTACCCACTACCCTGCTCAGTGTCACATTTACCCCATGGTACAACAAACCATCCAGCAGAAGAAAGAAGCAATGAAAGGATCCCTCATGGAAATTTTAGAAGAATCTGTGATGAAGGAAGAGGTGGAGGACACACCCAAAGAAGACCCAATTAAACCCTGCACCAAGTCATGCTATTCATGTGGAGAAGAAGGAAACATCTCCCAGAATTGTATGAATGGGAACCTCGTAGAATTTCTGACAGAGGAAGTAGAGTATGACCCACAGGAAATAGAAGACCTGATTGGAACGAAAACGTCCAGGAAGAGAAATAGATTGGATTTCAGGAAGGACCTGAGTCATATCGCATGTTACAGGTGCAAGTAGTCAGGGCACTACTTCAGCAGTTGCCCAAAAAGGAAGCCGAGGACCCAAAGAGGCTATGTAATCATAAGGAAACCTCGAGACTTGTCAGAAGTAATATGTTTTCGTTGTAATGAAGCAGGGCGCTTTGCCAGAGATTGCCCCAAAGAGAAGGAAGCTTGCGCTAGATAGTTGAGTTTGCAACAAAAGAAATGTAGTAGTAGTAGTGAGAACTTTTCTTTTATATTGAGGCGATGAGTTGAGGAATGTAATGGAAAAGCAAGAGATTGTAATCGTTGGAGAATCAAAAAAGTTAGCATCATTGGTAAAGATTTGGATTTTATGAGCAGTGACTCTATGAAGAAAGATTTTGACCATTTTCGAGGATATGAGAAATATGGTCTATGGATGATTGGAGCATTTTAAGGGTGGTAGTACCCTGTGAGGACACTTGACCCCTGGAAAAGATTATGATATTCCACGGAGTGGACCTTGGACAAAATAAGTACGAGTTTTATCTCGATATGTGGGACACCCCAAGAAGTATGAAGGGATGAAGTACTACTGGATATAAATGAGGAATAATGTCGGTAATATGGAGCAATTGTAACTCCATGATGAGTCGGAGTAATGACGTCTTAGTTTGGTGCCAATAGAAGGAAGAGAGACAGTACAATTGGATGGATTTAAGAATGCTGGGAAGCTGGATGTTGGAGTAATGATCAGTTGCCCCGATAATGAGTTCAAGGATTACAAGTGATGAGATGGGCCATAACCCACAGGCCCCAGGACCTGCCAAAAAGCAAGCACATTCTTGCTGAAGGAAAAACCCTGGAAGAAGTTACAACTTTATCAACAGACGACCTTATAGGAGTACGCAAAACCTGAGAGATGTGAAGGAACGATAGTTGTTTGTTTGGCTTGCAGAATTCATGGATTTATCCGAACTTAGTTCGTCGACAAGAGAAAAATTTGCAATGCTTGTGAGGATGACCGAGTGTTAGAATGCGAGATTCGCTAAACCATATACAAGGAAATGATTTGGGTGCGGGATGGATTGATCACCATACCGACTTACTCTTATTATTCGCCTTGCTATACGGGATGGTAAATCTGAGTGACTTACCCATAGTAGAGCGACGACGATCAAAACCTTGTTTAAACCTTAGAATGGTATGATAATCTTCCCTTGTACAAGGCAGCTGCTGCCAATCGTAAGATATACGGTGAGGTTCAACCCAGACCCATTTCCTGCACGAGAAACCATAAATTGTTGACCACCATGAGATATCGATAGTTGTTTAGTATTGCGCCAGACCCGTCAGCGAAGAAGACCCAGTCATAGAAGAACCATACCCGGATAAAAGGGCAGAAGAGTTGAGGAAAAGGTTATACCACTACCGGAAGAGCCAGAGAAGGAATTATACTGAAGAACTGAGAAGATCGGCCCTGTCAAGAATAATGATGGAGTATATGAGTATTGATGGGACCGTAACGAAGTTTCTAAGGGTGGTAGCACCCGAGACTCCCTGTGACGATCGATGGATTTTGAGAAGACCCCCAAATCTAACCTATTTCTTTCTAGCCTCTCCGAATCTCGAGGGCGAGATTCATTTTAAGGGTGGTAGGTTTGTAACATCCCAAAATTCTAAATTTTGGAATGTCATATTAAATAAATAGTTTTGATTGTTTGCTTGATTGTGGTGTGGTTGCTTGTGTGAAATTGAGTGGATTCAAAACTTTTTGAAAGTTAAATGAGAGGGAATAAAAGGACTTTCCCGAACTTTCAGTTTTGCTTTTATGATCTCCGTGAATTCAAATTCTTTTCAAATACAAAACCCTAGAGAGAAGATGACATGACTTCTTCCATTTATTTAAATGAAAAAGGGTTTTTGAAAATATTTGAATTTCATTTGGAAATATTTTCCAACTCAGAAAATTTATGCAACTCAATGATTTTCACGAGAGAAGATAAATTGACTTCTTCAAAACATATGAAATATGAGTTGGGAGTTTCGAAGAATCAAATTGAAAAGTCCTTTTGAAATTATTTTCAATTTGGAGTTATTTGATTTTTATTCAAATTATTTTTCTCCAAAAACAAAATATATGGAAAATAGGGTAAAATGATTCCCTACATCAGAAAATTGGAGAGAAATAAATTTGAAATAATTTTGCTATTTTTAAAATGATTTTATTGGATTTTATTGCAACAGTAGCACTCTTTGATTTATTTGAATTTTTTTATTTTATTTGACTTTACAAAAATGTCTATGTTGTAGAAAATGTTTTTCTGAAAATTTTGATATATTATATGCCTATATAATATTTATTTATTTATTTTGTTTTTATCTGTCTGTGTAAAAAAAACTTTCCTTGCCGACTGGGCCGGCCCAGCTAGCCAGCCAGGCCGCGGCCCAGCCCAGCGCAGCGTCACCCCCGACCTTCTGTCGGACTCCCAAGTCCGCACGATGCTGTCGCCGCCGTTTCCTTCCCGGACTCCGCCTCCCGCGCCGCCTTGCCTTGCCCCCTCCTCCACGCCTCGACCTCCCCTCCGCCTTTATAAAGGTCGCAGCCCCGGTCCCCTTGCCTCTCTCCCCTCCTCGCCCGAAGCCACCGCCGACGAGCCCGCGCCGCCCCGCGTAGCTGCCGCCGTCGCCCCGCGTTG